>NC_141024.2:6025000-6105000 GCF_052040795.2 Danio rerio
TAGCCAATGAACAGACAGAGATTGCTCTTAAGAGATAACTACTTACTAGGAGCATTTCTATGGTGCCGATTTGTATTAGTCAATTAACTTAAGTTGCATGTTTTTGGACGGTGGGAGAAAACCAGGGAACCCCAGGGAAACCCACGTGAGCACAGGGAGAAAGTGTAAACTCCTCACAGAAACATCGGCTGGCTTGGTAAGGACTAGAACCAGTGACGTTCTTGCTGTGAGGCAACAGTTCTAACCACTGGGCCACCGTGCCACCCATCTAGGAAAGGAAGAGGAGTAGGAGTGGAAGAGGGGATTCTTCAAAACGAAGATGGCTGTAATATGGAACTCAGGGTATTTATTGTGGCTTAGGAATCGTCTGATTGGTGAATCATAAATTGAATAATGCGTGGCTGGCAGCAAGCAATCATAAGCACGAGATCCTCTCGAAATTAGTTTATAAATAAACTTCACTTATAATCATTCATTCATTCATTTTCTTGTCGGCTTAGTCCCTTTAATAATCTGGGGTCGCCACAGCGGAATGAACCGCCAACTTATCCAGCAAGTTTTTACGCAACGGATGCCCTTCCAGCCGCAACCCCTCTCTGGGAAACATTTACACACACATTCACACACACACTCATACACTATGGACAATTTAGCCTACCCAATTCACCTGTACCACATGTCTTTGGGGGAAACCGGAGTACCCGGAGGAAACCCACGCGAAGGCAGGGAGAACATGCAAACTCCACACAGAAACACCAACTGACCCGAGGTTCGAACCAGCGACCTTCTTGCTGTGAGGCGACAGCACTACCTACTGCGCCACTGCCTCGCCCCACTTATAATCAGTCCTCAGCAAAGTGTGAACTTGATTCTATGTAGAAAAGTCACTTCCTACCCTTCATCTGAATTTCGCGTTTCATCAATGACGCAATGTGCAAACAACCTATAAATAAAATGATTATGAGTACATTCTCTGCTGAAAAAGATAAGTGAGCAGCAATGCACTCGATCTTCATTTTAGTGTGTACTATCCCTTTAAGACAAAGAGTGTTGGAAAATTACAGATTTTGAAGCTGGCTGGTTTGCTTGATGGTTTATAAGAGTTCACCAAAGTTCTTTTGTAATCAAAATAGAAAAATTACGTCTAGAACAAGCTCTGTTGAAAAAGTGAGCAGCAATGCACTCGATCTTCATTTTAGAGTGAACTATACCTTTAAGACAAAACGAGTGCTGTAGAATTACTGATTCTGTTGATGATCGGATAGCAGAGCAAAAGCCCAGGTAATTCTCCCTCAGTTTCTTCCCTCATTTATCTCTGTCTCGGTTTCTTCCCCTCCGCAAACCTTAAGAGACGTCTGGCAAAGAAATGAAACTTTGCTATTAGTTTTCCCTTAAAGTCTGTCTGGGTGAAGTGGAATAAGTTCACCCTTAGGGCCTGGTGAGGGTCTATTACTCTGGGCTCTGAGAACGTTACCTTACAGACCACCAGCGTTGCCATGGGAATAATCCCCGCAGACAAAAGGGAGGGATCAGAAGGGGAAATCAATGGCGTCGGGCTTTGTGGTTGGCTGGCATAGAGATCAGTCAAACGCACTCCAGGTCACCGGGTCACGGGCATCAATCATGGCTTCCCAAAAGAGTGTGGAGTATCTGAAAAGAGGAGAGAAGAAGGGAGGAGAGGAGGAAACATCTTCGTCTGCGTTAATGGAAGAATGAATCATCTTTTGGGGTATTTCGAGGCACCATATACAAGCGCGACAATAATTAGTTCCTGTAGTTTGAAAGACTAAACGCAGCTGGAGACGAGCCATTGAGTGTGTGAACGTGTCCCCGTATTCAACCATGTGATCTGAGCTACATGACAGGTCCCACATTGTGTAGATGCCCACTTTACAAGATTAATCATGCTTTTTTTTCCTTTTAAACCCGTTTTAATGCACGTTTAATTGGTTTTGTATCATTTTAATTCATTGTTATTTTTATCCCTTATACTTATTATATGATTTTTTAAAATCTCCTTGTTTATATAAAGCTCTTTGAATTACCATTGTATATGAAATGTGCAATATAAATATAAATATAGCACTTGCCTTGCGATAATATTAAGCAAAAGTCACTATAATGATGTCATAAGAGCAGTTTCTAATCTAAAGTGTAACTTTATGGCTCCTTAAATGATCTTTGACGATCAGTTTTTTGATATTAAGATGGATTCTCAACTATTGTTCGTATAGCATGAGTGCACCATTCATGGGTATATCTCCCCCAAAAGTGTAAACACTGAGCCCCCTCGAGCACCCTTAAAACACTGAGACTGGTCCACTTAAATCTGTCAATCACTTGTGACCAATAGCAAAAGTTTGGGGGCGTGGCGACTGTGGCAGACAGGCTTAGCCATTAGGTGTTTAGGATCATTGTTAACGCACAACATATGAAAAGAAATTCAGACTGGCCTCCAGAAGCACAAGATGAAATTCAAGACCAGTGCCGAAAAAGAAATGCAAAATACACAGACTGGGTAAAACAAAGGATAAACTTTCTCATTGCTTTTAGCAAGATGGAATCAATGTTTCATTTGGGTTTAGGTCGGGACACAGATTATGCCACACCTATTAAACCCATTTAAATGAGTAAACTTAACCTTATTGTCCTTAAATTAGTAAACCTAATCCTTATTGTAAGGATAAAAAGTAATCATAAGAGTGTGGTGTTCATATGTGCTCCTCATGTTTGCAAATGCTCTTTGAAAATATTAGGTATTTTTGTAATTCTGCTAGTAGTTCAAATAATAAATAAATAATACAAGGTATCTTTCATGTCTGTAGCACAGATAGCTTCATCATAACGTTGTGTAATGTTGTATTTTAGTGAAAGTAGCGTTTAAATCTATATGCAGGAACATGAGGCATTGTAACTGTGATTCTATTAAAATCTGTTTATTTACTATGCTAATAGTTGGCTTATATCCAGGCCTCCAGCAGCTGTTTGTAGAGGTACAATAAGGTTCATCTGGATTCGCTACAGCTGCCAACACTTGATTCACTTTATAACAAAAATGCTTCATTGGTCTGGGAGTTTTGCCACCATGAGGCCCTCAGCAAACACCATTCAGTGCAACCCTGACCTCTGGTCAGCACGTTTTTGGGCCTTTTAAAGAATTACTGAAATGCTTTATTTGACCCACATGCATCTTTTGTCTAAAGTAGCATATGGACATTTGCGTCTATTAAAGCTCTAAAGGGTTTATCATGGTGTCAAATGCTGTAAACGCTTTCGTTTCTGGCTTGCACAGACTGAACTCAAGCTATAAAAATATATATAGTTTTTATTTGTATGATTGTTCATATGTGCTTTACACCAAACATGTGACCTCTGAGATCCTACTACATACTCAAATCCACATAGGAAAAAGAAAAAATCTTAACAAAAGATTAGAAGTTTGTTTTTTTTTAAATAAAGGGTGCCATAAAACATCTTGCAACTTGAGAGTTAAAGAACCAGCTGGTACCAATAACAATTTACAAAAAAAAAAATTACTATAATACTACCATGTATGTTTTGTTTGCATTATATTACAGGGTGATACACAACAATCAATCAGTCTATCATCTATCTATCTATCTATATCTATCTGTATATCTATATCTATCTGTATATCTATATCCATCTGTATATCTATCTATCTATCTATCTATCTATCTCACACATATGACCTTTGACCTATAACCTAAACAACAAATAAATGTCAATCATGTCGTTACACATATTATTAATGCTTTATTTCCCACCTATAAGAAATAAATTGATGCCATCTACCTGTAGATACTTAGATGAAGAGGCGCCCTCTAGTGTACCTAGGGTGATAATGGTCTGTGTTCGAACTGGCTAAAATGTGCAATGACGTTAGCCGTTTCAAACATTACAGGGGGCGCTAAACTGCGGTTTTCTCTGTGTTATTATCTATGATGTTTAACAGAGTAAATTAATGTTCACAGTATGTCTGATAATATTTTTTTCTTCTGGATAAAGTCTTATTTGTTTTATTTTGGCAGTAATAAAAGCAGTTTTAAATAAATAATTAAAAAAAAAATTATTTTAAGGTCACTAATTATCTCCTATAAGCAATATATTTTTTTTCAATGGTCTCCAGAACAAATCATCGTTATACAATAACTTGACTAATTACCCTGACCTGCCTAGTTAACCTAATTAACCTGGTGAAGAATTTACATGTCACTTTAAGCTGTATATCTATCTATCTATCTATCTATCTATCTATCTATCTATCTATCTATCTATCTATCTATCTATCTATCTATCTATCTATCTATCTATCTATCTATCTATCTATCTATTTATCTATCTATCTATCTATCTATCTAGATAGATAGATAGATAGATAGATAGATAGATAGATAGTTAGATAGATAGATAGATAGATTGATATGAACATTCATTTACTCTGTTAAACATCATAGATAATAACACAGAGAAAACCGCAGTTTAGCGCCCCCTGTAATGTTTGAAACGGCTAACGTCATTGCACATTTTAGCCAGTTCGAACACAGACCATTATCACCCTAAGTACACTAGAGGGCGCCTCTTCATCTACGTATCTACAGGTAGATGGCTTCAATTTATTTCTTATAGGTGGGAAATAAAGCATAAATAATATGTGTAACGACATGATTGACATTTATTTGTTGTTTAGGTTATAGGTCAAAGGTCATGTGTGTGAGATAGATAGATAGATAGATAGATAGATAGATAGATAGATAGATAGATAGATAGATAGATGGATAGATGGATAGATAGATAGATAGATAGATAGATAGATAGATAGATAGATAGATAGATAGATATAGAAAGATAGATATACAGTTGAAGTCAGAATTATTAGCCCACATTTGAATTTTTTCCTTTTTTTTAATATTTCCCAAATGATGTTGAACAGAGCAAGGAAATTTTCACAGTATCTCTGATAATATTTTTTTTTCTGGAGAAAGTCTTATTTGCTTTATTTTTGCTAAAATAAAAGCAGTTTTTAATTTTTAAAGAATATTTTAAGGTCAGTATTATTAGCCTCTTTAAACTATATTTTTCTCGATAGAAAAAAACATTGTCATACAGTGCCTAATAATTACCCTAACCTGCCTAGTTAACTTAATTAACCCTTTTGAAGTGTCTTCAAAAACATCAGGTCAAATATTTTGTACTGTCATCATAGCAAAGATAAAATAAATCAATTATTAGAAATGAGTTATTAAAACTAGTTTGTTTAGAAATGTGTTGACACTCTCTGTTAAACAGAAATTGGGGAAAATAAACAGGGTGGCTAATAATTCAGGGGGTTCAATAAATGTAATTGCAACTGTGTGTGTGTTTGTGTGTATATATACATATATATATATATATACACATATACATACATATATACACATATACATACATATATATATATATATACATACATACACACACACACACACACATACATACACACAACACGTTACTACTTTTTATCAGTACAGAGTATCAGTAACCTTCACTATTGTGTGTTTACAGACCTTCAACATCTTAAATCACACACTCATTAGATCAATTTCTGTTCTTATGGAGTTCTGAACACTGATCCTGGCGTTTGTAGCCGATCACTCGGGCCACAGAGTTTATGGACTACTTATGGTGTTAAAATAAGACGATTTCGCTCTATCCTGACTAATGAGCTGAAAACCGCAGTCAGGAGAAATGTGTCAAGTGTGTGTGTTTGGAGGAGGTTCATTCATCCATTTCCAGGAAAATCTGAGGCTTAAGACTACAGAACTCTGTGTCCAGAGGTTGAGCCGGTTAAATGATCAGACACTACAATTCGGTTTCTGTTCCATTAACATGACGAATATACAGAACTAAAACACACACACCGAAAACAATACCAAAAGTTTCCTTTCAGATCCACATTCAGATCTTCTCGTTGCATTTCAGTTAAAACTAAAAATGACATTTGATCTTTTACTTGGATTATTTTTATCGTTTTTTTTTTACATGTAAATGTAACAAGTGTCCCCAAAATCAAGTTCCAACTCAAAAGATTACTTATTATCCCATGCTGTGTGAACAAAATTACACCTTTTGTATGTACGTCTCTTTAAATGCAAATGAGCAGCTTTTGCCCCCACCCTCTTTTCCAGAAGAGGGCGGAGACTTTACAGCTTGTGCTTCAGTAACTCCACCAACCAAACAAACAAGCAAAACAATCTGCAGGAACTTCAAAGCCATGTAAATTTAAATATCTGATATGTAGTTGTCTGACCTCACAGACATGAAATTCATGAAAAAAGTTGACTGTCAGATGTCGTAAAGCATGAATATTAAATTAATATTAAATTATTAAATTAAATGAATATTTAATAAATTAATAATGAATATTTAATTGCATTAAATATACACAAGGCTCTGTCAACACCAGACAAAATCAAGCTCACATGATGTTGGTTCTGTCTGTCACGTGTGATTTTTATATTAGGTTGGTAACAGTGTAATGACGATGCTATTAAAGCTGTAATGACGATTCTATTAAAGCAACATTGTTTAAATTTATGAAATTAGGACATACATTCCCAAACGAAACTCAGGACTACAATTAAAAAGTTAAAAAGAGTTGAGAAACAGTGCTTGCAGATATAGATTTTAAACTGCAACAAAACATTAAGGTATATTATAGCTATATTATTGCAACATCAATAATTAACTTAAGCCTGTTGATCATTTCTTTCATTTATTCATGTTCATCTGTTTTTACGAGGCCGGGTCGCGGGGGCAGCAGTTGTTATTTATTATTACATAACTAATACCAAATATTAGTTATTATTTTACCCATATAAAATATCGAAAATGTAAGGTTGATCACTTTTGTAGGCAGATGTCTTTCTAGCTACAGTGGTTTTAATTATTTTAATGTAAACAGTCCCTTTCTGTTAACCTGGTCATGACACTGAAGTTGAACTTTACACAGGCATAATCAGCATGCGGTTTTATCGCACTGGACTCATCTTAACACATAAAAGTCTTGTGAGCAGTGTGTATTTTAAGGTTCATTCATGACCTGTTTAACTTCATTGCAAATGCTTCTTATTTCTTGTCTGCATTATTTTCTCTGGACATCATGCCGCAAATACTGAGCTTAACTTTTGTTGCTGCTTTAAACGTCTCTCTGCTTTGGTCTAAATCGCTCTGAGAAACACAGAACAATCAGAAAGCAACAGTGCCACCTAGTGAAGATGTCTTCAAACACACTTTCTGTTCATCCTGTCACATACAGTACTTGTGCAACAATACAAAAATGCTAATAAAGGCCACTGAGTCTCGAGCTCTGTTTGTTAATATCAATATATTAACACATCTGTAAAAAACTTGGCTTTAAAAAAATCACAATGCATCACACACACAAAAACGTACAGTTATAAAGTGTGTTAAGTTATCTCCAACAAGGCACAAGCATCAAGTGTTCAAATAATTTTTGATGTTATATTTGTGCTATTTGGAAAGCGCTCACAGGCAAAGCTGCTTCTGCAATGCAGAAATGTTTGGACTGTGTCTTGAACTGGCAATTCTTTGGTTATAAAGTACTGATTCCCCCGAAAAATCCTTAATATTTGTTATATGGCAGGTTATGATTATTGTTCCTCTGGTCTTTCAGTGTTCATGAAAAACATGAGTGTTATTTCCCTTCAGAATCTTTTTCAGTCAATCCCCCTCCGTCTCCAAACTGACCTCTCCAGCTCCTAAATCTGCGAATAACCGTTTCCTCCAGACCAGCGATTGTCCGATACGCCGCCTGATTATTGCTGCTATATATCCGAGTCTGGAGAGCTTTCCTCAGTCCCGATGAATTGTGGACTTATGTCTGTCGTCCCGTATGAATGACTAGGACTGCACTCGTCTGAAGACTCAAACGATGCATCAGGGTTCAACACTTTAGGAAGATAAACCTATGTAAAGTAAGAAAGAAAGGAAAGTTGGTTATTTTGAAATCTATCAGAATTGAAAACAAGATGCGTGATGTTTGGAGGTGTAAAAATGTGAAACTTGCCAATCCGGACGAGTTCTCTGAAACTATATCAGCATCTTCATCTTCCTCTTTAACCTGAACGACACATATATACTGTACACTTGAAAAATTACATTTGCAGCACTACTTATTAAAAAATGAGCTGAGACAACACAATTCTTGAGGTTTTTGTAGGTTTCAACTTAATTGTTTCATGTTCAATCTACTTACATTCGTAAAAATGACTAAGTTAACTTAATTCCTTCATGTTGTCCCAACACAAATTGATTGTGTGGAACCCAGCATTATTTACAGTGTATAATTAATTACTTTATGCATTTAGCAAATGTTTATATCCAAAGTGACTAACATTAGTGGAGCCAAAAGGACAATAAGGATTATTATTAATTATGCCGTCATTTTTTTCAGTGTATAATTAATTACTTTATGTATTTAACAAATGTTTATATCCAAAGTGACTTAAATTAGTGGAGCCAAAAAGCCAATAAGGATAATTACAGTTGCTAAAATTGAAACCATACAAAACTGTTAACTGAAATAGATAAATTATTTTCATATATACGTACATTTTTAATGGGTTTTTCTCAACAATAAAGCAAGACATTTAAACATCTGAACAACACATTACGACAAAACAACTACAGGATAACATACAAAACAACAGTAAGATTATTACAAAATAAATAAATAAAAATGTGTAAATAAGTAAATAATAAAAAAAAATAATAATAATAATAAATAAAAATAAAAAGAGAGGTAATATAAAGTATAATTATTTACATACTATATCAAAAGTAGTTCACTGTTTGACCCTGATGTTTTATTTAAGTTCTACAGTATTCTGCTGTCAGGTCCACTTGGTTGCAAAAGTGTAGAAAGGGGTTCCAACTGCTATAAAAGTCTTTTAACTTCCCTTTGATTATGCATGTTAGTTTTAAACAGCAAGATTACAGGACATTTCCTTGATCCATTGATTAGAAGAGGGCCTTTGAGTTTAATGCATCTTTCCAATTTTATGCAATACTGCGCATGGCCTCCAGCAAACTAAATCTATTAGTTTGTGCTTCTTTGTATGCACAATGTGAGTGCATATATACATGTTTTTAATTTAATATCATCAGCTAATGTTCAAAGCTACACCTAAAAATAACTTTTGCTGCTTATTCAAAACTACTTATTTACATTGAGCTAAAACAACACAATTCTTGAGGGTTTTTTGTGGAGACAACTTAATTGTTTTATGTTCAATCTACTTAAATTTCTATTAAACAAATAATTTAACTTGATTTGTTTTTGAGACAACAAGAAGGAATTGTGTAGAACCCAACATTTTTACAGTGTAGTTGATATTTTCATTCAAAGGGATATTTCACAGAAAAATAAAAATGTATTCACTATTTATTCAATCTCAAGAGTTTTTTTTTATTCTGTTGAGCACAAAACCTGTAACCATTTACTTTTATAAAAAACAAATAAATAATAACATGGAGGTCAATGGTTACAGGTTTCAGGCTTCCTTCAAAATATTTTTTTAACAGAAGAAAGAAACTCATAAATGCTTAAAACATTAAGTAAATGATGACAAAGTTATCCTTTTGGGGTGAACTGTCCCTTTAATATGTCATAAAATAACAAAAACTTCAATAAAAAAAAATCACTAAATAAAAAAAACCTAAATAAAATGACTGAAGCTTAATATATAAAGATAAAAGCTACAACATGGTCTAGTTCAATTGTTAAAATAACAACAATCACAGCATATACAGCATTGTAAAGTCAGAACAAGGCAGCTTACATTGTAGTTGTGTGGACTGAGGTATTTGAAGTGTCCAAAGCAGGTGTAACTTATGCAGATAAAGACGGTAATGCACAAAACCACTAGCGTGAACAATGAGGTGCCCGTCATGAAGCCTGCGAGGACACAAATTCAACAAATAAATAGTTTATTTACAAACTCTTTCTTGACCCAAAAGAATTACAAAATAGTCTGAGTTGAAGTGCTACAATCAAACAGCTGTATAATATATGAAAATGTTGAGTATTCACGCTGATGTGTTGCAATACTCTTCTTCGGTTTTGAATGATTTATTTAACACACTTCTTTATTGAACACAACACTCAGAGCAAATTATTAGGTTTTGATGTTACTACCAGGAGATAAACTGATTGTTTATATTGTTTATATGTACACAATGTTAAAGCACCATGTTTATATTTATTTTGTGTTGATTAATGAATGTAGGTTTTTTCACTATTTAAATAAATAAAAAGGGGAGAAAAATTGGCAAAATGTGTGAACTTTAATCAATAGTCTTAGTGAGCTTTACCTGTCCTGAGCACAGAGAAGAAATAAAGCCAGATCAGACATATGATTGGTGCAGCCAGCGCTTGATTGACAGCTCCCAGGTGAACCTGGCGATCGAGGCGGGCGGGCAGGTAAGCGAAGTACAAGTTGTGTTTGTCCACCAGGTGTTTCAGCAGCAGATACAGCAGACCTGCATAAATGGCCGATATGTTAATTTAAATGCACATGCACTAATATTGCATATACAATGAAAGGAGTCAGACCGAAGGGGACGATGAGAGGACAGACGATGCTGTATGCCATGATGACCGTGAACACACACAGAGTCCATCCATACATCGCTCCGTATTGAAACTCGTACGCCTGATTCTACACAAACACAAGATATCAGCAATACATTCCAGTTAAGCCTACCCAAATATTCTGATTTATTGTCAACCTAAAGAATGTCAATACTTAATTCAACGATTACAACCTAATGAATAATCGTAACTAAGCATTGAGCATTTATATAAAAGTGATTTTGAATAGTTGGACACAAGCAATACATCACAGAGCCAACAGGGTTTTATTTGCAAACTATATTCACAGTATGAATATTCCGGGTAATTTTCAGACATAACCCAACCTAACCGACTGAAAGAAGTATAAAATAAAATAAAACAAAACAAAATAAATCACAAGATAAACTAAAATAAAATAAAATATAATAAAATTTAATTAAATTAAACTAAATTAAAACTAAATTAAATTAAAACTAAATTTAAATTAAATTAAAACTAAATAAAATAAAATTAAATTAACTAAATTAAATAAAATTTAAATAAATTAAAATTCAAATGAAATTAAATTTAGTACATACGAGTAAAATAACAATAAAAATAACCATATTTGACTTACTATGAAAAGATTTAATTAAACATATTAAATTAATCTAAATACCATTGAAGTAAACATTAATTAATATCAAACACTATTGCAATCTACACCATTTAACATATTTCCTTGCACTTAATTTTTTACTTTATTTTTATTTATTTTTTAAGAAAGAAAGAATAATAATAATAATAATAATAATAATAATAATAATAATAATAATACTACTACTACTGATAATAATAATAATAATAATAATAATAATAATAATAATAATAATAATACTGATAATAATAATAATAATAAATACAAAAATATAAAACACAATAACATCTGAACCTAAACAGTGGACTAGTCACATATTTCCTTACAGGTCACATTAACAAATAAAGATCAGTTTATACAATGTAAAGGCATAAGCACAACCTATTTCCCCAATATTGCAGGTATTTGTCTATTTGTAGTTTTAATGAAACACTCGCCCTCTCCAATAACAGTTTGCATCTCATTTGCTACACTGATTCAAATATACATAGATGTCTGAAATCCATTAGAATTATTGTGCAGTGCTGGCATCCTCACACACAGGACTGACTGTAGACGTGGACAAAAATCGGTTTTATTTTTAGAGTAATCAACAGATTTGAAACGGACAGATGCTAGAAAATACACAAATAAAATGTCTTGAAGCTCGAACGCAAAATGAAAAGTCACAGACTGACCTGTTTAACATATTTCCTCTCAGCAGCTGAACTTGCAAGTGCCAAACGCACAATGTAGAGCAGTAAACCTGGCAACCGCAGCAGCTCCATACCAGAGCCCACCAGAGCCGCCGCGATCACATAATTCACAAAGAACGCACCCTGATCAGCTAGAAACACACACCTGACACACACACACACAAACACAAAGGAGAGGAAATTTGCTTTTAGGTGCAAGTCCTACAATTATTGTAATTTGGGTAAATAAATGCTCATATCTAGAGAAGTTACTCACTCAAACCTCAGCTGGCCTTCAGACTGCTTATCAAACAACCAGCGGAAAAACACGGCCAAACTGAGAAGAGAGAAAACATACGAGTCTGTTTACATATTTAGGTAAAACTTTACAATAAGGTTCATTAGTTAATGCATTTACTAACATGAACTAATCATGAACAACACATGTACAGCATTTATTAATCATAATTGAACATTAACTAATGCTTTATTAACATTCAAGTCCATGCTTGTTAACATTAGTTAATGCACCATGAGTTAACATGAACTAACAATGAACTACTGTATTTTCATTAACTAACATTAACTAACATGAACAAATACCGCAGTAAATGCATTGCTCATTGTTTGTTCATGTTAGTAAACGCATTAATTAACATTAACTAATGAACCTTATTGTAAAGTGTGACCCACATTTAATATGAGAAGATTCTACTCCCATTGTACCTTAAACAATAATTCTTTTGTGGGTATCGGTGTGGGACTAATCTGACCTAGAGATTACGTGGATGCAGTTTTTCAGGTTAACATTAATGATTATCATTATGGTAACCAACAATAGGAATGCATGATTTTTGGGGAGGTGAACAACACATTTTCTAACTGAGACTGGGATTTAAAAATTTATTTTTTAACCTCCTGGTTTGCTGTTCTTCCATGTAGGGCTCTGCATTTAAATTTATTAACATATTTGTGAATAATTGTATTGATATGCAATTAATAGTATTATTGATATTAAGGATTGCAATGGTGTATATTACAATGAAAAAATAAAATAATATCTTGACAAAATTGACAGATTTTCTTAAGCTCCGGTTTGCTTAGCTATTTTGTAGACCTCCACAATTTGTGACTTGATTATACATATGACTGTATAATAATAATAATAATAATAATAATAATAATAATAATAGCAACATGATTATTCATTCATTTATTTTATTTTCGACTTAGTCCCTCTATTATTCTGGGGTCACCACAGCGAAATGCCACACGAACGCAGGGAAAACATGCAAACTCCACACAGAAATGCCAACTGGCCCAGCAGAGGCTCAAACCAGCGATCTTCTTGCTGTGAGGCGACAGCACTACCTACTGCGCCACCGCGTCGCCAACATGATTATTATTAATCATAATAAGCAGTTGTAGTAGAAGTGTTAAGGAAATCGAAAGAAAGAAAGAAAGAAAGAAAGAAAGAAAGAAAGAAAGAAAGTTGTATTGTTAAGGAAATGCAATGGTAATGTAATATATACTGAAAATAATATTTTGGGATTTTATATACAATTTTTTTTGGTGACATATGGATATATATATGACCGAATAATAAACCAAGAAATTCAGTATTAATATTGTAATACACACAAAAAAAGACTAGAAAGAAAGAAAGAACATAAATACCTGGTGAGGCCCAGCGATGGCAAAATCAACACCATGAAGATCAGGAAGGTGTACAGTTTGTACATCATGCTCATATTCTCACTGGACCTACACATAAACATACACACTATATTAAGCTAACTTGTTTGTGTGTAAGTGACTGTATGTTTGTTTGATGGGGCAGGGTTTTTGCGAGTTTCACAAAGTCAAAAATTAAGACTTTTAATGACCTTTTAAGCCCGTTATGAATAAAATTTCAGACTTATAGGGCCCCATTAAAAGTCAAACACTTATTTTTCAAACACGTACTTACAAACAAATGTAACTGTAAGAAAGATAAATAAACCACTTATTTAAAATGATTTAAGATCTACAACATCATATTCAGTTAATTGAAGACTTGTTGAGGCCTAATTTAAGACACTTAAAAAAAAACATTTAAGACACTTTTTTTAGACCCTGTGGTCTACCTGGTCCAATGAGCTTCTCCCAGTGTAGAGTAATAGACTATAGTGGGCAACAGGGCAGAGAAAGTCCACAGCATCAGAGTGGGGAAGAACTGGCTGATAATGGGACTCTGAAAAACACAACACACACACACAACACACACACACACACACACACACACGCACGCACACACGCACGCACACACGCACACACACACACACACACACACACTTCACACCACTGCAGTCCATGTGTACACAATAATATACAGTTGAAGTCAGAATTATTAGCCCCCTTGTATATGTTTGCCCAACTTCTGTAAAATAGAAAGATTTTTTAACACATTTCTAAATATAATAGTTTTAATAACTCATCTCTAATAACTGATTTATTTTGTCTGTACCATGATGACAGTACATAATATTTCACTAGATATTTTTCAAGATGCTAGTTTTCAGCTTTAAGAGACATTTAAAGGCTTAACTAGGTTCGTTAGGCAAGTTAGGGTATTTGGGAGTCATTGTAGATCAGCGGTTTGTTCTGTAGACTATTGAAAAACAAATATTGCTTAAGGGGACTAATAATATTGACCTTAAAATGTTTTTTTTTAATAAAAACTGCTTTTATTCTTGCAAAATAAAACAATTAAGACTTTCTTCAGAAGAGAAAGTATGATAGAAAATGCTGTGGAATTGTCCTTGCTCGGTTAAACATCATTTGGGAAATATTGGAAAAAGAGAACAGAATTCACAGGAGGGCTGATCATTTTGACTTCAACTGTATGAGAGGAGTCCAGTCACTTACATTGAGATAGTAAATGGGCATGGTGACGTTAAACTTGTCCATGGTGCTGATGATGATGGAGGGCGTTGTGAGGAAGAACAGGAGGACGAAGAGTGCGGTATTCAGCAACACACAGCGCAGCAACCAACGCCAGCCACGAACTGATAAATTCTCCCTGAAAGAGCACAGGATTATGACAAGCAGAAGTGCAAATGGTCAATTCATCTATTAAAAGTCATCTGCAATATAGACAGATTTTGCATAATGTTGCTAGGTATGTGCTCTGTGGAATCAGTTTTGTTTTTCAACAAATACTACTCTAACATTTTTAATTTTAAACCAATAAACGTTGGTAATCAAAGCGCATGTTCAGCTCATTGAATTCATGCAAAAAAATCTGGGAATATTTGACTTATTTCTCCAATTCGGTTTTATTTTTGCTAAAATGGAAACATAAAAAATTGAAAATGATTAGGAATCCATGAACGATTTTTTTAACGTTAAAACTGAAATATTGTAACCAACTAACTAGTTGACAACTGTAACAAACCTCTGGTCCACAAAAAAGCATGCATGTATACCAAATGTGGGTAAACTATGGCCCCCGGGCCATATGCGGCCCGCTGAACACTTTCATTCGACCCGCGAGGGGGTTTTTAAAATGCTGCTTCTGAGTAACGGTTTGGTTTCAGAATTAGTAAATTAATGAAGCAATACAAGTGAATGCCATTTGATGGCAGTATTGCACGCAGCACAGTTAGCGCAACCAGTAAAACTAGAACACACTCTGGCAGGTCCGGATTGGCTAATCGGGAGAATTCCCGGTCCGTTTTTTGGCCGCGAGGCCCGGTGTCCCTAGCTCCAGAATCTGTTGCTCTTAGCAGTCACACTTTTTAAAAATAATTTATTTATTTACTTGACCACAGCCTTCTTATTCATTATTTTACCGCAGCTCTGCTCCCTGCAGGTTAATGATGATATAACTAGATAAGTCACCATTCAATGTTCAGCTGTTGTGGTACAGTGAGTTAGCACGTTAGGTTATGATGCCGCCAACCCGGGAAATATAATACTGTAAGGGTTGTTGAACATTTGAAGTTCTAAAACAGCGGTTTTCTCAAAAAAAGACGTGATAGTGTAATTAGAAACTGAATTGGAAATAACCTTATTTTAATATAGTCAGTGGTAAACTGAGGTGAGCCGGTCTAAGGCTTGAAACTCCATGAAATTTCATGAACACAGATAACAAAATCATGAGAAAATCTGAACTGAATCTGCAACTCTACATATAAGAGCATTATATTCATAAGGACATCAGTGACTACATTTGTTAATTTTGTTTCATTCACAATGATTTCATTCTGATATTGAACATTTCTTATATTGCCCCATAATATAAGCCAGTTTGATAGAGTAAAAACCATTGCATTTTCTTTTAAGTTCACTTTTCACTCTGTGTTTTCCACAGAGGACACAGGATCCTGTGTATAACGAATATGACATACCAGTAGATATTATGCGGGTGAGATGCATAATTCACTTTCCATTTCGGCACCCCCAGCTCTGCACTTCTAGTGGACGGCTGAGGCTCCCGGCCACACCCACATTTAATCCCCCTGCTCATTTCTTCGCCAACCACACCCCTGGCTCCGCCTCCACACTCAAGAGCGTTGAAATCTTTCAGAATACTGAGGAAGAACAAATGACAATCAAATGAATCAACAACCAAATTAACTGAGCTACAATTCCTGAAAAAAACTGGCTTAAAAATATTGCTAGAAAATAAAATGCCCTGATGTTCCTTGACATTTGAAAAAAAAATTTGTTTTTTATTATTTATACATTTTTTACTATCTTATTATCATTATTTTCACAAAGCTCATAGTAAATTATTCTTCATCAGATTTTATTTTTGAGAGAGTTATGATTTTAAGGTCATATCAGCAAAAAAAAAGGCTGTCTTATGGCAAAAACAGATCAAATTTACAGCATTATATATATATATATATATATATATATATATATATATATATATATATATATATATATATATATATATATATATATATATATATATATATATATATGTAATCATTTTCTGAAACAGGAAGATCAGTCTGAGCGTGAAGCACTTACTAAGTGGCCATATACTCATTTTGCAGGGTGACGAAAGCCATGCCCAGGGGATGCAGCTCTCCCTGCTTCAGTCTCACTTCCTCTTCATGTAAAGCAGCTTCTTGTGAGCTGTAGAACTCTATAGCGTCAACCTACACACAATAAACACACATTTATAAAGGGAACTTTTGCTTTAGTGCGCGCGTCTGTTGTTTGAGCATGAAAAAGGTTGCTCCCAAGGGAGTCATTCTCCATATCAGTAAGCACTTTTTCTGAACTCCCTCAAATGCAGTTCTGAGTTCAGGAATGTGATATTACAAATTTAAATCATTCTTGTCTACGGGGATGGAGAATGATAGTTGTGTTAGTAGTGCTGTCCGCACAGATCTAACACTCTGATACACGTGATTTCTTTGCCGAAGGTTTACATATACAGTTGAAGTCAGAATTATTAGCCCCCCTGTATTATTCGCCCCGTTTATTTTTTCCCCCAATTTCTGTTTAACAGAAAGAAGATTTTTACACATTTCTGATCATAATAGTTTTAATAACTTATTTCTAATAACTGATTTATTTTATCTTTGCCATGATGACAGTAAATAATATTAGACTAGATATTTTTCAAGAAACTTCTATACAGCTTAAAGTGACATTTAAAGGCTTAACTAGGTTAATTACGTTAACTAGGCAGGTTAGGGTAATTAGGCAAGTTATTGTATAAGGATTATTTAAAAAAAAAAATTTTAACTGCTTTTTTTCTAGCCGAAATAAAACAAATAAGACTTTCTACAGAAGAAAAAATACTATCAGACATACTGTGAAAATTTTCTTGCCCAGTTAAAAATCATTTAGGAAATATTTTAAAAAAAAAGAAAAAAAAAATCAAAGGAGGCGAATAATTCTTACTCCAACTGTACCTGCACAGGCATAACCAACATTATTAGCGAAGCCTGAGGAACAGATCTGTGCAGTTCCGAGACAGCTTCTATCCAGTTACAAAAGGACTTTTGAACAGGACAAAACTTTAAAGGGGACCTGTTATGCCCCCCAACATGTAAAAGGTCCTTGTTATCCCTAAAGTGTGTATGTGAGATTTCAGCTCAAAATACCCCACAAATATGTTTTATAACTCTGTGTTTAACCCCCTTATCAAATGATTTTGCACAATAGGTGCCCTATAAAATATTACTGATAGCCAGTGTGAGCTAAAAATGTTAGTGTGATCTGTCACACATCATAACTATAACATATTTACTTTTTTATTGATTGCATCTGTGATTTTAATTGGTTTACATTTTTAATTATATATATATATATATATATATATATATATATATATATATATTTTTTTTTTTCATATTTATGAATCATAAATGTATTAATTAATTAATTAATTTAGGTTTTTTATAGTTTTTTTTCTGCCGCTAAGATGTTTTTCATAATTTTTTTTTTCTTTCTTGCAACAATTTCGAAACTTGCTGCACTGATTATTTGAAGTTGTGCATTCTGGGTGCTTTTAACATAACATTGTGCACATTTGACACCTGATGTAAAAACAATGCAACATGGTCTATCTGTGTGTAATGTCAAAACATTTATCAGAAGTTTAAAAAGTGACAAGACTTTAAAACACATGCAGATGTGTTGTTGTAATGGACCCTTTTCACATTTCCCAGTATCAGAAGTGGTTATAGTTTGGTAAACTTAGAGCACAGTGAATGGGAGACTACAACAAATCCTTATTTTACAATCCTATTTGCTGAAATAATAAAGGAAAAACTCAACGATGGATAATGTCAGATTAGCTGTACTGCCCCCATAGACGCTCCATTAGAAACACCTCGGATAAGCGGTAATCAGTTTTTTTTAATTTGATGCAAAGATGATATAATACAAACATAAACACATATTAATGTTCAAAAATTTAAAAGGAAAAATCTAAATATTAAAAACTTTCAAGGATTTAAGATGCTGATGAATGTTAAATGCATCATAACAGTCTTGTGAAATGGGACCATAAAGGCCTCATTTGCATTTGAAGAGACAAACACTGTGACTTTGCTTTATTAATACATGAATTAGGAGGTATTTTAAATCTACACAGAGACGAACTGGGGGTCATACAAGACTTATATTGCATAATGTAAATAAGCCATCAAGCCCAAAAAACACTTCTTGTTGTTCTTACCTCTTTACAACCCTGACAGCGTTGGCAGCAGCAGCATAAATGGCTGCATGGACGAGGGTTAATAAGCTCACGTCGTCCCAGTTGCTGCAGTATCCTATTGTAATGTCGCAGGTTCTTTTCAGCCCGTTTTCTGTCACAAAATATCATATTATTATACTATAAAAGCGCAAACACAAGAATTCAACTTGTTGTGAAGGAAATATTTCTTATTTTTATTTAGTTTAACTTGATGTACTTAATACTCTGACAACAATATATATATATATATATATATATATATATATATATATATATATATATATATATATATATATATATAATAACATTAAGTATAGAATCATTTTGTAAAGCATTTATTAATGTTAGTTCAACATTATTGCATTATTAAAATCCAAAGTTGTGCTTGTTAACATTAGTTAATGCACTGCGAGTTATTTCACTTAAATAACATTAACAAACATAAATAAATGCCATAATAAATGTATTACTAATAGTATGTTCACATTAGTAAATACATAAACTGATGGAGCATTACTTTAAAGTGTTACCCATTTCATTAATAGTAAATGAATATATAATACTAATTCAAACTGCAATAAAATTACATTGGATCATGCATGTCTGTGAGAAAATGTTTTTTTTTTTCTATGAAAAATATCAGGGTAAATTATCATTCTCACCTATTTTTGTTCACATCAATCAGTTTGGCAACATCATAGCACAAGTTAACACTAGTCACGTGACATGACGGGTAGGCCTCCCTGCAAACACATTTACAATAAAGACATGTTCAGGCCTTAAAGGTTAAAGTCCTTCATTTCTGTATATTAGAGGCACCAAAAGGAAAGATCCAATTATTTTTATGTCATGAAAAAGCGAATATTGATGTCATTAATTTTATGTCATTGATGTCATTAATTTTATGTCATTAAAAAGGCGAATATTGATTATTTCCTAAAATATACTTCTATTATACCTCTTAATGAAGTATAATCTATATCTGTAATGTACACAAAAAAATAAAATACTATTAAGATTAATTAATACAGAATGCAACAAACAACACAAAGATAGCATAGAAACTGGTCAGGAGGAACAGCTACAAATAAAGCAGAGTGAAAGAAGTCCCAAAAAAGTGCTTCTACTTACATAAAGTGAGTTTTTATACTGTCATCAGTGGATGTTCTGGGTATAGGCCTCACAAACAGGGTGTTTCTGACCTACGGAAACATAAGCAAGTGTTAGACTGACAGTAACCAGCTTGTATGTACAGTGGTGTGAAAAACTGTTTGCCCCCTTACTGACTTCTTGTTTGTATTTTGCATGTTTGTTACACTCTAATGTTTCAGATCATCAAATTCATTAAAATATTAGTCAGAAATAACACAAGTAAAGTTTTGAAATGAAGGTTTTTATTACTAAGAGAAAACTAAATACAAAACTACATAGCCTTGTGTGAAAGTAATGAGTTGGGGGCGAAACACTTTTTCACACCACTGTATATTAAAGATGATGATGATGATGATGATGAATTTTTATTTTAGGTCATGTCAGCAACAAAGGCTATTCTCATGGCAAGAAAGTTTCATTAATAAATATACAATTAAAAACAATGAATACATAAATTTAATAAGATTTTTAGCGTTGATACATGATACACTTTTTCAGAAAGATATAGCAGGATGGCATACAATCTCTCTCTTGGTTCCCTTCATTTTCGAGGTGTAGCGCCTCAGCAGGAACACTGTGATCATCAGATACAGAACTGCAAACACAGTGTGCAGCCAAAGCAGCTTATCACTGAAAATACATCACATAAAATACAGTTCAAACAGACACACAGATGCAGGGCATACAGATATGTGCTTATAGACATGTGCAGTACATACTCATGCTGAAGATTCCCTATGGTGGTCCGTCCAAAATTGTAGGGATCAGTGCCTGGAACACAGGGGACAG
The DNA here is from genome assembly GCF_052040795.2 of Danio rerio. Classification (NCBI taxonomy): domain Eukaryota; kingdom Metazoa; phylum Chordata; class Actinopteri; order Cypriniformes; family Danionidae; genus Danio; species Danio rerio. The sequence continues at coordinate 6,046,117 of NC_141024.2, forward strand.
TATTAGTTTTTCTTTCTTTAGTAGAGAAGAGCACAGTTCTAAGAAAAGGAACTTAAAAATGTGTCATATGATTGCAGTACATGAGGTTATAAACCACCGTCAGCCTTTCAATACCTAGTAAGCTGCCCAGAAACACAGTTTGTTCCAAACTATATTACACACTATACATTCCTTTCATACACTGACTAAATAGAATTTTTGGATCACAACATATTCTATTCTATTCTATTCTATTATTCATTCATTCATTTTCTTTTCGACTTAGTCCCTTTATTAATCTGGGGACTGAATAAGCTAAGTTGGCCGAAGCGTATGTGTTTGAATGAGAGTATATTGGTGTTTCCCAGTGTTAGGTTGCAGCTGGAAAGGCATCTGATGCATAAAACATATGACGGATAAGTTGGCGATTCATGCTGCTGTGGCAACCCCTGATTGAAAAAGGGACTAAGCCGAAAAGAAAACTTATATTATATTACACTATATTATATTATATTATATTATATTATATTATATTATATTATTTTATATTATATTATATTATATTATATTATATTATATTATATTATATTATATTATATTTTCATTTTTTTCAAGGTCGTTCATGTACATTTTCCTAACAAAAATCCATATTATTAATAGTATTACATACATACAAATTTAAAAATTAAGTCTCTTAAAAATTTTCAAGGTTGCTCACTTACATTTTCATATTTCAAAAATCCATATTATTAATAGTATTACATACATACAAATTTAAAAATTAAGTCTCTTAAAAATTTTCAAGGTTGCTCACTTACATTTTCATATTTCAAAAATCCATATTATTAAAAGTATTAAAATTTATATTATATATTAAAATGGTAAATAATTTTATTATTATTATTTTAATAAATTAAAAAAATAGATTTTTTTTAAGTATGTAATGAAAATCTGACAATAAATTATGCAAAAAAACTCTATTATCGTTAATTTCAATTTCATATTTCAAATCAAACTAATATTTTTCTGGCTCCGAGGATATTTTAAAATCAAAAAGGCAAGAGGCATAGAATTAGACAATTCTATTGCCACCATATGTCTCCCATTCATTTTTCTTAATCTTTGTGTTGAGTATTATTCAAGTCTTCTTTAGCAAGCACATTAGCTTTCCAGACAGTGAACATTGAGAAAGCTTACCAAGTTTATTACTAGGGTAACTACAGTATAAGGGATTCTCAACACTACACTGAATTTCCCAGAGTGTGTTTTGTCATTAGATGTATGTCGATATAGAAATTTACATGTACATGTGTGAGTACTTGTTTCTATATCCCAGTGGGGACGTAAACCTGAATGCACGCAGACTCATGGGGACTTGTGTCACACTGGGGACCAAAATTGAGCATGCATAAAAATCACACAGAATGAAGTACTTTTACAACGTAAAAATGAAGGCTGTTTCCTTTTTTAGGAAGTTGGATTATTTTGGTTAGGGGTTTTAGGGGTATACTTTATATCAAAAGTCATTGAATAGTTTATATTTGCTTTTATTTTCTATTGCATAACTTCTATTTCCCTAAACATTATTAATTTTGCTATTGTTGTCAATATTTTAAGGTCATAAGTGGTTGTCCAAGTATTTCATTGCATATCATATGAATTTAAATTTAAAAAAGTTATATAAAAAATATATACGGTTTGTATAATAGAAACATCATTATGTCTATGAGAGTCCCTAACCAGATATAGGAACGTGTGTGTGTGTGTGTGTGTGTGTGTGTGTGTGTGTGTGTGTGTGTGTGTGTGTGTGTGATACCCAGCAGATCCCCGGATAGATTGACTGGCAGGATGATGGACACAGACAGCACACAGATGATCAAGAGCAGAGTGACCAAATGCTTCTGAAAGGACAGATAATGCACTGCGTCCACACCACATCTCTCCTGCACCAAAGTCTCACTAAACACACAAAACACATAGAACAATTTCACTTCTCTATTTACTTTATGAACTCTTTCTTGTGAAACCTTCCTCATTTGTGGTCAGGAGTACATTACAATAACAACAGGCTTAAGCTGTATGATTGTTTGAGTGTCACTTACTCCATATTGACGATAAACGTGAGCCAGGAGCAACAACCCTACATGAGAGAGAGAGAGTGTTGAGTTTATTGCCATATCAGCTTCTCTGTCAAGTTTGCAACATTTTAAAGAAATGAACAGTTCAGATGCAAAACCTCTAACTGCTGTCTGAAATTTCCATCGAAAATGAACATTATTCTAATCCCCCTTTGTTTATGTAAACATATTTCACTTTAAAGACCAGGAAAAGGACTTATTCTTTACCATAAACGTGACGTTACTGAACATACACACACGAGCCTGATAAAAATACTGATTTTACAGAAAAATTTCAGATGGCTTTTAGAGGTTTTTACATCTAAACATGTCTTCAAATCTTCAAACATCACTTTTCTATAATTATAAACATATTTTAACATTAAAAGTCACTAAAATCAATAAAATATACAAGTAATAAGTAAATAATATGTAGGATAAAATACATAAATATTAAATAATAATAATAATAATAATATAAGGTTTACTTTTGACTTAAAAAGTAACATTTTGGAAGGATTCACATTTAAAAGGTCTCTCCAGATATAAATCATTGTCTGATAACATTACAAACAGGGTACTGCAATATAATATGTTTGGTTTCTGTTGCAATATTGGCATTTTGGGGGTTCTTCTCAACCCTACAGGAGATTAGGAAAATGTTTAATTGATTTAATTAGTAAATTATGTTATTACTGATGTCACATTAGATAAAGAAGAGTTTTACCCTCACCTTCTCATATTCAGGCTCCTCAACAGACATGGATGACGTCAATCTACTGTAACGCCGTTTTCTACCATCGCCAAACCTGCAGACGCCAATATAACATACCATAATATAATATAATACATTACAATATAACATAATATAACATACCATAATATAATACAACACAATATAACATAACATAACATAACATAATATAATATAATATAATTTGAATTTAATATAATATAACACAATATAATACAAAACATCATAATATAATATAATACAACACAATATAACATAATATAATACAATATAACAGAATATAATATAATATAATATAATATGAATTGAATATAATATAACACAATATAACATAATATAATACAATATAACAGAATATAATATAATATAATATAATATGAATTGAATATAATATAACACAATATAATATAATATAATATAATACAATATAACAGAATATAATATAATATAACAGAATATAATATAATATAATATAATATAATATAATATAATATAATATAATACAATATAACACAATATAATATAATATAATACAACATAATATAACATAATATAATACAATATAACAGAATATAATATAATATAATATAATATGAATTGAATATAATATAACACAATATAACATAATATAATACAATATAACAGAATATAATATAATATAATATAATATGAATTGAATATAATATAACACAATATAATATAATATAATACAATATAACAGAATATAATATAATATAACAGAATATAATATAATATAATATAATATAATATAATATAATATAATATAATACAATATAACACAATATAATATAATATAATACAACATAATATAACATAATATAATACAATATAACAGAATATAATATAATATAATATAATATAATATAATATAATATAATATAATATAATATAATATCATATAATATAATATAATATAATATAATATAATATAATATAATATAATATAATAAAATAAAATAATTTTAAGCTGCTTATTTCATGTAATGTTTTTGTATCAGAACTACTGGACATCACATACACATCAGTCTCCGCAACAAGAGCGAGTCTCCCATAATCCCACAGTTTTCTTCTGATCAGAGTGAAGATCGAAAGCAGCAACTGCAGGGAGATACAAAGGTATCATCAGCCAATCAAATCAAACCACTGAAAAATGTCAGATGCATTTAGCTTTAGTTTTTGTTCCCATGTAGAAGAAAACCCAGTGTAGAAGAAGAGTCTTTGGTATCAGTAGAGTCTGAGAACAGGGAATGTTTAAAAAAACACAAATTGACTAAATGTTATAAAGTGAAATTACAGAGAAAATGGTACTTGACTGTAAGTTTAGTCATTTAAGAAAGATATACAGCATGCATGACCGATTATTTGTGTTTATGGATAAGCACTAGGCATGGGCTGGCATGATTCTGACAGTATGATAGTCTTGGATAAAAATATCACGGTTTCACCATATTGATTACTAGTCTAAAATATGTTCTTTTATTAAAAATCTGCCTAAAATACAACAACTTTTTCCGCAATGAACACGATATATTTTATTTTAAGAAACATTTAAAATATTTAGGAACAGTAAACATGTCAGGTTAAATAAAAGGTTTTTTTTTTAGATATTTCTTTTGGATATAGAGAAAGCCACTGCATTGTTGTAGTAAGTAAGTAAGTAAGTAAATAAGTAAGGTGTATTCATATAGGCCATATATTGTGTATTGCCACACACCCAAAGCACGGCACAATCATAAGGGCCCCTCCACACGACCACCAGTGTGCAGCATCCACTTGGATGATGCGACGGCAGCCACAGGACAATACCTCCAGTGTGCTCACCATACACCAGCTATAGATTGAGTGGAGAGACAGTGATCGAGCCAATTTGGTGGATAGAGATGATTGGGAGGTCATGATCGGTAAGGGCCAATGGAGGGAATTTGGTGAGGACACCGGGGTTACACCCCTACTCTTTACGAGAAGTGCCATGGGGTTTTTAGAGACCAAAGAGAGTCAAGACCTCGGTTTAACATCTCATCCGAAAGACAGCGCTCATTGACAGTATAGTGGTAAGGACGCAACATGAAAGGGAAGACTGCACACACAATGCTGCTTAAGAAAATATATAAAGATTTTATTTTCACAATGATTTTCTCTAACAAAATTTGGCTCTTTTTTCCAACTTCAGGAGCTGACTAAGCCAAAACAATAAACAAAACAATCTTAATTTAAATCCCCTATAAAATTTCCTATTTTCAGCAAAAGTAAATAAAATAAAATACTCTTTCTTACCTTAATCCCTTGTCAACAAAAACAATCAATAGTACATAGCCTTCAGTGTACTGGGGCATTAGGACTCACACAGACTGCAGGTTAAGCGCCCCCTACTAGCCTCTCTAACACTGCTTCCAACAGCAACCTGGTTTTCCCATGTGGTCTGCCATCCAGATACTGACCAGACTCAGCTTTAATGAGTAACCGGTCTTGGGCTGCAGGGTGATACGGCTGTGGCTGTTCATATGCTTGTATGTTGGTTTATAAGCAATTTGTTTATCAAATGTTTACTAAATCATGGGCTGACCAGTAGCTTTTGATGTAGGTCCTTTTCTGCGGGAGATAGTGTTAACTTAATCAAATAGACCCTAAAAACACCTTACATATACAGTGGAAACAGTATAACAGAAAACTGTAGCAGCTTTAAAACCTTCACCAAAGCATTATCGTCCCATGCCGAGTTCGAAATTACAGAGAAAATAGTACTTGAGTGTAAGTTTAATCATTTATGAAAGACACACATTATGCATGATACTGTAGATCATCTGTGTTTCTGGATTAGCACAAAACTTTATCTTAATTTACCGTTGCATACCGTGCATTGGATGGGGTCAATAGTCAATAGGAAAATAATGACAAGCTACAGACTTAAACACTACACAACACTAAATGAATTGTTGTGGTCAGCACCGCCTCAAGTAAAGCCATGAATTAGTCGTAGACAATCAATAGTTTCATGTTTTAGTCTGAAAGCACAAATTGTCAGCGATTTGCCTCACTTAAAATGAGTCTACTCCAGAACTCACTATGAAGACTGTAAAGTCAAGCAGCAGAACGACAGGAATTCCTCCAAAATTCACTCCCTTCAGTACAGTGCTCTGCGTGGAACTGAAGCAGCTAGTGTTGTCCAGACGAACAGTGCTGTTATTCACCGACTCAGAGAGCTGCCCCCACCAGGAGGACATCTGGAGAAGAAACAGGTACAAACATGATTTTTACTTCATGTCACAAATCACATGACTGAGATTCTGCTGCCTCTGGAATTATCTGTTTGCTCATCTTTATTTATTCATTTTCATTTTTTCTCATTCGCATTGACAAGATAAATTAATTAACATTGTTTAGAATGTAAACATAGATCGCATTCATTCAAAACACACAAAAATGTATAAAAAACACAATTAATTTTAGAAAAAGACTGTATCAAAATTATACTGTGTTAAAAGACCAACATTAAAAATTCAAGAAAAAAAGTTTAGCTTAAAGGGGCTAATAATTTAGATTTTTTAATTTAATTTAGAAAAAATGTAAACTATTTATCTTAAATCTATATTTATTCTAGCCGAAATAAAACAAGTAAGAAGAAAAAACATTGTCAGACATACTGTGAAAATTTCCTGAATCTGAATTATTTGGGAAATATTTAAAAAAGAAAATAAATTTCAAAGGTAGGCTAATAATTCAACTAATAATTCAACTGTGTGTGTGTGTGTGTGTATATATATTACATATATATTATTATATATATATTACATATATATATTATATTATATATATATATATATATATATATATATATATATATATATATATATATATATATATATATATAAGACTATCCATGTTTGATTTTGTATTTATATACACAATTATGCCGTCAAACTGTTGTATAAACGCAATATCACACTCGTAGCAGTGCGATATGGCTCGTCCTGCGGCCTCGTGCCAACACACGCCTCCCACCAGTGCTGATCTACAGCCATATCGCACTGCTACTCGTGTGATATTGCTCATATATATATATATATTTTTTTTTTATATATATATATATATATATATATATATATATATATATATATATATATATATATATATATATATAATTTCAGTCATTTCTAAAAATCAAATTAGGGCTGCACAATATATCGTTTCAGATATCGCAATGTTTACATCCACAATATTCATATGTCGAATCAAGATTATAGTTAACCAGGAGTAATAGTGGAAAATATGCATGCTTTGCAAAGTCGCTGCAAAGTTTAATCATAAAGTTACTGAATGTTTGTCGTTTGTATGTGTTTTTAGGGTTTGTGACTCCCTGAGCGTTTCAAGCCAAATAAAGCATACATACACATGAAATTATACTGTTTGCAACTTAAAAAAAAAAAAGATTAATTGTAATTATGTACACCATGTTTACTAGGGCTGAACAATGTATTGCTTGAGCATATTTCGGAATGTGTGTATTAGATTGTTTAATAAAGATTGAAAGATATTATTAAACATTATTTATTTTTTTGTCATCTATGCAATGACCATGTTATTTTACATCTGACTGTTGTGTAGGAAGAAAACAGGGATTGCTGTGTAATTTCTCCACTTGAATACTGTTTGACTCCCCAGAAAACCACAAAGCACCGTTTATTTAACTTTTATTTTTGCTCTGCCGTGTTTATATGCTTTTAAATGTTTTACATTTTATGCAGACGCACCACATGGAAGACTTGATCATCACAGTCAATCTAAATGAATGATATCTTTCCAGATGGAACTATTCAAATCATCTGGTGTATATTGCAATATATATATATATTGCAACAAAACTAAATATCGCAATATCACATTCTTCCAATATCATGCAGCCCTAATGTTTACTGTATTTATCAGATTGGTTTATAATATTTTTTACAGATGCCCTCCTCGACAAAATCTAAACAATTAGGCTAAAATTATGAATTCTTTCCAGTTATCTGGCGAAATTTAAATTCTCAATATTGCAATATGTATTGCAGGGGGAGAAAGTATCCAAATGTCAGCTTTTTTCCCAATATTGTGCAGCCCTAAATCAAAATACTGCTGAAAACATAATGAACATAAGTCTATTTTCTTCTTGAAATACTTTAGAGATTGATACTAAAAAATATTTCCACGATAAGCTGCTGGTGGTCCGAAATAATATGGTCCTTTATAAATTATTAACAATAATACTGCTGTATCAGTCGATGTATAAGCTATAAAGCTTTCCCCCCCCAGTATAGCTGTCGTTAAATCCTACAAGAATGGGTTATTTAAGTAAGGATCAAAATATAACCACTGGCTGCATATTTAAGCCATGATCTAAGCCCTTTTCCACTCCACCCAAGGTTTGTGGACAGGCGAGTCTCCGACAGATCCTGAACTACTCCTATTTTTTTTTACTTGGTCAGATGGCTTAAGACGGGCTATTTAAATAAAGGCATACAAATTACACTCTTATCACATATTGCTCTGGTGGCATGAATGTATTAAACAGAACCTGCTCTAAGTACTACTATTGAGGTAAAGTTGGTTTTATATGCGCACATTTGTTAATATTTGAACAGTGGGTAACACTTTAGGTCACGGTATTAACAAACCATTAACTAACACTGCTAGCTTAATAAACTACTAATTAATCGTTTATTAATAGCTAGTAAGGCAGTAGTTGGGTTTAGGTTTTGGATTAGGGATGTAGAATAAGATCATCCTTTAGAGCTGCTAATGAACAGGTAATATCTTAATAATAGGCAGGTACACTTCTTAGAATGGGATGCTTAGATGATAATAAATGCTGGAAGTGTAAACAGGAGATTGGTACATACTTTCATGCATTATGGCAATGTACAAAGATTCAACCCTTTTGGGAATCTGTGTTAAGACAAGTAGGTAGATGTTTGGGATTAAATATCCCTCTCTCACCCAGGATGTGCCTTTTAGGTGACAAAACTGAGGTTCCACATGTTACAAATGATGAGTTCACCCTTATAATATTGGGCATTACTACACAGCATGTATAATACTGAAGTTTTGGAAAGATATTCAATGCTCTACACTTAAATTATGGATGGAATCTATGATTGAGAAAGTATCATATGAGAAAATGTTGACCAAAATAAATGGTGATTTCCAAGGAAATAGATATGTGGGAGATTTTCATTTCGTCAATTGAAATATGAATGCATCTATCTACGCTGTTATGCTCTGCACTATTATTTTTAGTATTTCTGTACTTTTGTTACTGGTTGTCGAATTATTCATTCATTCATTTTCTTTTCGCTTAGTCCCTTTATTAATCCGGAGTCGCCACAGCGGAATGAACCGCTAACTTTTCCAGCACGTTTTTATGCAGCGGATGCCCTTTTAGTCACAACCCATCTCTGGGAAAGTTGTCGAATCATTTATTTATTTTCTAAATTTATAAATTGTGAAGAATACATATACATTTAATAAATTTGTATGGTATTGTATGTTATATCGAGAAAAAAACAATCAAAATCTAATTTCATAATAATAATAATAGGCAGGTGATAAGCTAGTAGTTGCCAGTATAGTAGCATGAATTGTGACCTGAACTTAAGTGTTACTGAACAGTGACTACTTGAGACAAAAATGACTTCAAAAACATTACCACTATTTCTTATACATTCCTTACATACAATATATTACTAAGAAGAGACTTTCTCCTTAAAAATATATTGTAAGGAAAGTATAATGTGTAGGAATGTGCGGATATAAAACCATCTTTACATCGATAGTACTGCTTTACAGAACAGTAAGTCAGACTCTTACAGTACAGTGTTAAACGACACACATTCAAGAAACTCGTCAGTGAGAAATTCCTGGATTGCAACATGTCTGACTAAAATGAAACCACACAGAATTACAAAACATTTCAGCAAATCTTTCAATGTGAAATATATTAAATCAGGCATGTAGCACGAGGAGGTACGGGTGGTTCGGAATACCCACCCCTCACTGACAAAGGTCTAAATTTGTCCCATACATGAGCTCATTTGTCCTATTTTGACTGCTATGCCATCATAAATCGTAAAAATACCCCTTGAAAAAGGCTTTAAGACCAAGCGGAATCCCCTGTTGGCTGTTGCTTCTACAAGACTTTAGCTAATCTGATGTAAGAGAAGTCTTTTTTCACTGCTGTATAGTTTTTAAACAGAATAAACATTTTACAAGTAATGTTTATTCTAAATCTCGACCTTACTCTTGAAAAAAAGAAACACAAATAAAAAGATGTGAAGCACCAAAAGTGACCCATATTAAATTCATTTTAACACTATTTGGCTACTATTGTTATCTATGAATCCATGATGTACTCTTTTTTTTTTTTTTACTACATAAGCTTAAAAAATTTGAGAAGCTCTACATTATTATTTATTATTATTTTATTGAAACGGACAAATTCTGACTGAGGACAGTTGAATGTGCTGGCCAATTTGTTATTCGCCTAATAAATGACAATCGGCTACAGTTTTTAATTTAAAACTTAAACAGATTAGTATTTTTTTATTCTTATATTCTTATTTTTTTCTAACGATAAATGATGTAATAAATTTGCATTTTAAAAATAAGTATTTATTCATATTTCTTTATTCTAAATCTTTAGGAAATATTTTGGCACATCAGAAAGTGTGGTAATTATGACCATTCGACAAGCTAATCCAGCTAAAAATACTGCTTAAAATAAAATGCAGAATTTAAATCTCATAATTGAATAGAAAATGAGGTGTATTTTGCAAAAAGGTCCACTTTTGGAGAAAAAGAACCACTCTTTCAACAGGCTGGCTACGGGCCATATATATATATATATATATATATATATATATATATATATATATATATATATATATATATATATATATATATATGTGTGTGTGTGTGTATATATATATATATATATATATATATATATATACACACACACACACACACACACACACACACACACACACACACACACACACACACACACACATACATATATTTCATATATAAATATATATAGCAGGTATCATAATTAAACAGTACATCTTTTATTACCCTTTCATGCTCAACTACATGACATATTTCTGCGCAGTATGTTCACACTTGCACACATTTTTTTCAAAACCAAAAGCAGCTTCTTCCATAGGATGTTGAAATTATTGCTAAACTCACTTGCAGTTGATATCAGAATACAAAATCTGGTTAAATATAAAGCCAATGATGCTAAATAGCAATTAAAAGTACATGTCGTTGCACTCGTGGCTGTAAGTAAATACAGCTTATCATAAACACACAACAAAACAAACAAAAACGTGTCACTGTAGGTACATCGATATGCGTGCCCATGACGTCATCTACATAACGGATACCACTTAAACGAAAGCATTGGTGTCTCTTTTTTTAACTCTGATAACCCAAACATGTTATGAAACACAAGCATACCTCGGTGGATTTGTTTTCCGCGAGAGGACTGTGCAGAACCGGTCGGGCTGTCAGCTAAGTTTAACTACACTCTACTTTACGGCGACTCACATCCGCACATGCGCAGAAACACCGAGCTCCGCCCAGACGTCCCAGTATAACAGCACAACATCATCATTGATTAAACATAAAGTCAGATACATAAGTAAATAAATGCATGCATTATTTTTAATTTAACTATTAATTTAACAGATAATAAAAACGTCCAAAACGATAACAATTGTAATTAAAAGCAAATTATTTTGAGAAATTAGGGGAAAAAATTGGCAAATCAATTAATGATGAATAGTATTTAACCGATTCAAGCTTTAAAACTAGACATTTACATTCTCTAATATGAGTAAATGTTTATTAAGTCAAGTCAGTTGATCAAATTAATCATTTAGTCAAGCATTTGGCATTTGTGCATAGATGTTGTTTGTTTTAGCTCCAGAAAACATGAGCACAATCAAGTTAATCTAAGAATCTAAACATTTAAAAATGATTGCATTTGGTGAATAAAAATAAATAAAATACAACATAAATAAAGGCATAAATAAAATTATAAACAGTGTAGTGGTGAACTACATTATGCAATATGTAATCCATGCTGTAAATGTATTATTTGCAATCTATATATTCCATATCCAAGTTGTATGATTTCACTGGCGCATTCTCATATTTTACAGGAGTTAAATGGCCTTTTTCAGCACTAGCAAGACTAAAAATAATTATTTATTAAATACATTTTTAAAAAGTTATAAGGGCATCTTGCATCTCCAGAATGATGAAATAGAATGAAATAGAATCTAAACAATATAAATAAATATTAAACGGTGCATGCTATTTAAATTAATAAATAAACAACTAGAATTACAAAAATTACACATTACAGAGAAGTCGTCAAATAAAGTGTAAAATGCATGCTCCATCAAGATAAAAAAAAAGTTTGTATGCCCTTGTAAATTAAAATATGCCACTTATTTAAAAGCAGCAATAAAACTATAAAAAGTGATGTTTATTAAAATAATAAATATTATTAATAATCAAATTATATGTATTATTGGTATACATATTAAAAATACAATAACAATAGCCAGAATTTTTTCATTTTAGAAAAAATTATAAAAAAAATAAAAAAATAAATATAAATAACAATAAATCATCAAAATCATCAAAATACCACACATATTTTGTTCCTCATATATTTTTCCTTATTGACATGCTAGTATTACTGTTTACAGAATTCCAGGCATGTCAATCACCAAGAACCACAGAGGAATAAAGTAAAACACACACACACACACACAGACGCACGCACGCACACACGCACACACACACAATTCACATATATAAATACACATAATTCTGTTAATGCTGGCACTAAAACTAAGATAAAATTAAAAAAAAGATTAATAAAAAAACAACAATCCCACGGTAAAGTGTTAGAAGGAAAAATATCCTTTGCAATGCAAGGTAAATTCAACACATTATTTAATTGCTTTGAATTTTCATAAAATAAAATAAAAAAATAAAATAAAATAAAATAAAATAAAATAAAATAAAATAAAATAAAATAAAATAAAATTAAATTAAATAAAATAAAATAATAAATTAAATTAAATATTAAATTAAATTAAATTAAATTTGAGTCAAAATTAAATTAAATAAAAATTTAATGAAATGAAATTAAATGAAAGTAAATTAAATATAAATAAAAATTGAATTGAATTAAATTAAATGGAATTAAAATTAATATAAAATAAAATATAAATTAAAAATTAAATTGAAATAAATTAAATATAAAATAAAATACAAATTGAAAATTAAATAAAATTAAATAAAATATAAAATAAAATATAAATTAAAAATAAAATAAAATTTAATTAAATTATACATAAAATAAAATATAAACTAAAAATTCAATTGTATTAAATTAAACAAATAATTAAATTAAATTAAATATAAAATAAAATAAAAGATGCATATAAAAGCAACAATAACATTATAATCAAATAAAAAAATATCCTCTGCAATGCAAGGCAAATCCAACACATAAATTAATTGCTTTCAAATTTCAAAAAATAGCCAAAATATCTGACCAGTATCTGATTTAATTGGAGCATCCACACATGGCAGAAATAGATTATCTGGAGAGAAAGGGAGAGAGAGAGAGAGAGAAGAGCAAGATGAAGAGAGTCTTTGAGCCTTTACAGTGAATCCCCAGTGATTGACAGGGCGGCTTTATCCATCCAATATCATCCAGCTCACGTTCTCATTCCCCTCTCCGTGGCCCCGCGCGACACCATCTGACGCCCGAATTAACCCTGCGCTGCCGGCTGGAGGAGGCCCGCAGGATCCCTAATCAGCAGCTGATTGCGGCGGCGGCGCTCGGGGAGAGAGAGAGATGCTGATTGAGGGTATATGGAAGAGGCTTTGATTGTTTTCAGTCAGGTTGACAGCTGAGGAAAACTGCTGCTAATCAGCGTAGTCCACAGACTGGCATGAGTGGCAAATGAACAGTCAGAGTCTAAACACATACGCACACACACACACACACACACACAAACACACATACACAGGCTCATTTAGATGTTTCGCTTGGTTAAGTTACTGTAAGCAGAGCAAATAGAGAGCCGAGCATTAATCTTAATTTTAGCTGTGTGTGTTATATTTAAAGAATGATCGAATTGCAATGGAGGTAACTATTGTTTCATACTGTTTGATCAGAGTTATTTATTACAAATATATTTTATGAAATCAAGACATACTTACCCTTTTCACTCTGAAATAGGCTACTGTGTTTCTATTTTTTATTGCAATGATCTTTTTAATGAAAGCAAAACACTAAGAAGGCAAGGCAAGTTAATTTATATAGCACATTTCATACACAATGGTAATTTAAAGAGCTTTACATAAACAGGAATAAAAGAGACAAGTATAAGAAAATAACAGAAAATAAAAATGAAAATGAGTTAAAAACATGCTATAAAAGAATGAAAAAGAAGGAAAGACACGATAGTGCGATCTGTCAGACGTAGCACAGTGCTCATTCAGTAAAGGCACAGCTAAACAGATGCGTCTGGATTTGAAAGTACCTAATGTTGGAGCACATCTGATCATTTCTGGAAGCTGATTCCAGCAGCAGGGTGCGCAGTAGCTTTGACTGAACTCTTGGAATTTTTAGTTTATATGATCCTACAGATCTGAGTGATCTGTTCAGTGAGCATATCTGTAATGTATTGAGGTCCTAGGCCATTTAGTGATTTATAGACAAGTAATAATACTTTTAAATCTATTCGGAATGTAACTGGGAGCCAGTGTAAAGACCTGACGACAGGTGTGATGTGCTCTGATTCTGGCAACTGTGTGCTGGATAAGCTGCAACTGCCTCTCTGTATTTTTGGGAGGGCCAGTGAGGAGTCCGTTACAGTAATCCACCCTGCTGCTGATGAAAGCATGAACAAGTTTCTCTAAGTCTTCACTGGAAACAAAGCATCTAATTCTTGTAATGTTTTTGAGATGATAGTATGCTGATGTACTGACTAATTTGACATGACTATTGAAACTCAGATCTGCCTCCAGAATAACACCAAGATTCTTGACCTTGATTGATTTTTTGACGTTTGATCCCTAGAGCCAAGGTACGCATTATTCACTTTGAGCAAGATTTTTCACTCTAAAAAATGCTACGGTAAAATAACAAATAGGGTTAAAATATCATATATATATTTTTATTATTATTTACTTTTACTTTTCATACAAATATGTGTAAGTATAGTAAAATATTAATTTAATCTCAGTTCTTTTTTTAACTGTGTGTGTTATATTTAAGAAATGGTCAAATTGCAATAGAGGTAAGTACTGTTTTTTTATTTAATTTATTTTATTTTTTATTTATTTATTTATTTATTTTTTATTAAATAAAGACACAACTGAAAGATTTTCCACTCTAAAAAAATGCTATGGTATTTTTAACCCAATTCAAATATGGGTCAAATGAATGGAAAAACTAAAACATTAAATTTAAATTTAAAATTAAATAAAAATTCATATTTATATATATATTACAAATTTTCATACAAATATGTACAAGTATAATGGAGGATAAATCCTAGTTCTTTTTTAACCATGTTTTTTTATTTAAAGAATGGTCAAATTGCAATGGAGATAAGTACTGTTTTTGTATTTTTTGTTACAAATATCGTTTATAAAATCATGACACACCTGCTTGAACAGCAAAATTTTTCACTCTGAAATATGCTATGGTATTTTTAACCCTAACCAACTCAAATATGGGTCAAACGAATGGAAAAACCCAAACAACTGGGTTAAAATGGAATTTATACATTATACTTTTGAACTTTTTATACAAACATTTAAGCAGGTATTTAAACTTTTTAAAGTTGCATTAACTTGAGAGGCAAGATATATGAATGTATACTATGAATAATAATAATAATATTAATAATAATATGAAAAATTAAGATTTGATTTTTTTTTGTGACAATATTGAGAAGAAAAAAATACTATAAATTGCTAAAAGTGTACTAAAAGAATCAGGTCTAATTTATTTGAAAGGAAAACTAAAATATTATATATTTTTAAATATATTTATTTAACATGACCAGAAACAGTAAGGGTGTGCTTGTGCTACAGTATGTAAGGAATGTATAAAGTTAAACATTCTTTCAGAAGGATAATATTTCCTGGATAGCCTCTTTTACTGATGATCAAAACAAAAGTCAATTCAGCCAAGAAATCAGAGTTTACACAAGCCAGCCGTATCAAAGTATCACACATATTTTGTTCCTTATAGATATTTTTCGTTATTGACATGCCAGTGTTACTGTTTAAAGAATTCCAGGCATGTCA
Source organism: Danio rerio (assembly GCF_052040795.2). Taxonomy (NCBI): domain Eukaryota; kingdom Metazoa; phylum Chordata; class Actinopteri; order Cypriniformes; family Danionidae; genus Danio; species Danio rerio. Next base: position 6,062,377 of record NC_141024.2, read on the forward strand.
ATCACCAAGAACCACAGAGGAATAAAGTAAAACACACACACACACACACACACACACACACACACAGGCCTGTCATTGCTTGTCATGTGCCAAAAAGAACTCCATAGAAGTTTCTAGGTCAGAGTATTTATATATAAAATATTGCGATAAACTATTTACAGATGTGCACTGTTTTTGTATTATTCATAAGACAAACTTGATTTCCTTTTAGTATTTTGATGCAGGTTTGCAGCAAATGTATTTAATTCCAATAAATATCCTATACCAACAACATATTTAGAGAATATAAACGATGCTTAAAAAATGTAAAAAGGTTTGCATGAAAATTTGGGGCCATTTACAAAATGGTATTGAATTATGTGATCTTGCATCTACCAGGAATTAAAAATCGAACTCAAAATATACATGAAATCACATTGCATTAATACTTGAAAATAAGAAATACTTTTTGTTTAAAGGGGAGCAATTATGCCCATGTTTACAAGATGTAAAATAAGCCTTCTGTCTAAAAAGTGCGTGAAGCTTCAGCCCAAAATGCCCCACAGATAATGTTTCATAAGTCTCTGAAACTGCCCCGTTAGGCTTCGATAATAATTATGCCGTTTTGGTGACTGTCTCTTTAAATTCAAATGAGTTTGTGCTCTTTTCAAAAGAGCCTGTGCATCAAAACAGGCCTACTGTTATCTCTGTGAAAAAGTCTGGAGACACAATCCTCTTAGGGCGTACTCACACAATGCAATCCGAACCGTGCCCAGGCTTGTTTCCCGAATCGTTTGAGAAGTGTGAGTGCGCTGAATCGGGCTCAGGCATGGTTCACTTGGCCGACCCTGGCCTGGTTGGTAGAGGTGTGCCAGAGCGCGGTTTACTTAGGCTCAGGCGCGATACGCTTGTGTGTGAGTGCAAAATGAGCCTGAGCCCGAATCTGAAGACGAGACGTGACTTTTAAGGTATTGTTTCATGTGCGTTTATTAATCATTCTCACTGTTTAATGAACGTAAATGGTCGTAGTTTATTAAAGACGCAAACCCCTCACTGCACGACAGCTGCACCTTCAGCAAACCTCCTAATTATTGCAGCACGAGGACTTTATGGTTGTTGATGAGCGTCAAAAGGGCTGACCTGTTCAGCAGAATATTTGACTGCGTGTCACTGTATATCAAACGACTAAAGCGATATAACTAAAGAAATGTCCACTGTGCTGAGCGAAAGCGTGCCCAGGCCTGAATGCAATGTGAGTGCGGGCACTCGGGGGAGACTGGAGGGGGGACAAGCGTGCTTTGGCCGGGTTTAAGGCAACTGTACATAGTGTGAGTACGCCCTTAGTCGCTGACATTATCAGGTGAAAACTCTGGTGCATGTTGCTTCTCACTCAGGGCTGATTATTCTTTGCTGATAGAGCTGGCTATATTCACACACAACTGTGTTTAACCCCCTTATAAAAGTGATTTTTGCACAATAGGCGCCTTTTAATGTGTGTTTCTTCTGTTTTCCCTCATTCATCTCCTCAGAGAAGCCAAAGGAGAGTGAATATCTGTGGTGAAATGAGAAAAATCCACTTATTTAATGTTTTCATTTCTAGAATCAAGAGTAAATAAACTCTCTGGACAATCAGGTTCAGCTCTGTGCCTCTGGGAGCATTTGCTAAACTCCCAAAAGGCTTTTTTGGTGTTAAACTTGCTTTTCAAGAGGATGATGCAACATTTAAGCATGCAGTGGCAGATATAGAAATGCATGTGCAGAAAAGAGCAGCATCACCATCTGAACAGCTGGTACCTAAAAAATGATTATACACTGAAAAAAAAATCTAATATTGTAGATAAGCATTACTAATGCTGCTGAAGTTTCTATTACTGTATAGCACTCAAGAAACTTCTGCAAACCCAAAGCAAAGCACCACTAAGTGGCCAACGAATGCCAAAGCACAGTCCAGAGGAAAGTGAATTTCCATCAGAGTTCTCAGAAACCTCAAATATAAGAACCGCAGACGATGCAGCACACAAATGCTAATCATCCAGTAAGCAGGAATATTTTCCTCATGACTTGATTTACTCTCAGAAATAAAGATATGTGAGCTGTCACTGGGGATTTTCAAAACGTATTTGCACCTAAATTTGTACCTATTAAAATCCTACTACATATTAGTACCTCCTGAAAAAAATGAATTCTGAAAAATTGCTGCAAACCATTTGTTTGGGCTGAATTTAAGCAAACAAAATTAATTTAGCAATGTTCAACAAAATTTCTTTGTTTCAATTCAGCCCAAATACAATTGTTTACAACTAACTAACTTTAGTAAAATTCAGCAAGGAATCATCTTTGAATCATTTTTTCAGACATTCACTTTTGTACTTTTTAGGTGCTGCTTGTTCGAGCTACTTATTTGAAATGAGCTGAAGCAACACAATTCCTGATGTTTTTTGGGACATTTAAATAGTTTTATGTTCAGTCCACTTCATTTTTTTAAGCTAACGTAATGGATTTGTGTCAGGAAAACATGAATGAATTGTGTGGAAACCTGCTTTTTTTTAACAGCGTACCTTCCTTCACTATAAAAAGCCATTAGATATTTTTAAAACATTGTGAAACCAAAGCCTTAAATGCTACAAGTTAAGTTTACTTAAGAAAGTGAGTAAACCTGATCACTTGGAACTTTTAAGTTGCCTTAAATTAATATTATAATAATTATGCACACAGTTCATTTACTTAATCATTGTAAGGAAACAGGTTTACTCCCTTTTTAAAAGCTAAAGTCTACTAATCACTCTGACAGTGTTGAGGCAGAGGTGTTCTGAAGCAAACTTATCAATCATTAAATTAAAACATAATTAAGATCCAAAATGTGCATAAGATAACTCATCAGAATGCAATGCATAATTCAGGAATAGTTCAATAATAATAATTCAAGTCTGCACCAACTCACGATGATATTGCATGGCAATTCATATTTGCATAAATGATTTACATGCTAAATCAAACTATTGTTAGGTATTGGTCGTGTTTTTAGTTGCTGCAGTTGTTTTCGCTTGTGTTAAGTTTGATAGTTTCTGCTAAATTCAAACTACTTTCTATAGCACTTTTAAAAACACAGAAGTGAGCCAAAGAAATATATAATAAAATAAAATAAGCATAATAGTATAAAAATCCTAAAATATATGATAAAATATATCTAAAACACCTGAAAAGGCATATATATTTAAATAAGCATTTGCTAAAATCAGTTTTCAAATGGCCAATGAAAAAAGTTAAGAGCTGATTTAAATGAAAACAAAGAAGAGGCCTGTCTAATGGGCAGAGGTCAGTCATTGCATGTAAAACTCCATCTTACTCTGCAAAAGAGCAGCTAATTTGATGTAAACTCGTGCACATGCAATGTCTCTATGACCTCAGACTGTAATTGCATTAAGTGACCGTCACCATAGAGCTGCTGCTGAGTCACCCCAACCAAAGACTCAATGTCACAATACCAGACACACACACAAAACAGGCCGAAGAAGACGTCTGCTAAAAAGTCATTCAGTGTAACAACCGTTTATGTACAAAATATTGCTATGGATATTTAAAACAAGACTCATTTGATAATAAAACAGCCCAACAAAAACATGCTAATGCTATTTAATTATAACTTTAAATCTTTACATTTTCACCTATTTTTTTAGCATGCTGCTTTAATCATTATACATTTACAATGCAAATTAGTATGATCACATATTTTTTAGCATATTTTACAGAGTACAGGTAATTACAATAAATTTATTGTTTTTATTTTACCCAAATATATCTGTTAGACGCAGTGACATTACTGGGGCGACAAGGTGGCTCAGTGGTTCCTCCACAGTCCCCCACTATGGGTGAATTGACTTGAACAGTTTAATAATCCCAGTCAAACTTGCATCTTAATAGACAAAAATGTAGCTTTGTTGTACATGACGGGCAGAATAGATTATATAGACTATACTTGTTATTATTATTCATTATTTTTGGTTCTCCTTCATGAAGTACTATCAAAGCAGCTTTACAGGATTATACTTGTTTGAAAAGTAAATAGAAAAAAGCCACTTAAATATCTTAAAGCAAATAATATTAAGTGACAGTCATAATAAAAGTAATAATAAGCAATAAGTATAAAAAAGGTATTACAATTATTCACCACCAGAGGGCAGCGCTGCACTGATATATTTCAGCCACTTTCCACCAACTAAAGAGCTCGTTATTGATTTATTTATGTATTATATAGTGTAGGTGTTGTTTGAAGTCTTTAATGTCCTGAATCCTCTTTGGCATGTTTGCTATTTAATAATTTCTATAATTATCATTAGGCATACTGTTATTAATGTATCACTGTTGTCGTTTTAAAAACCAAGATCTGATATGATTACTTGCTTTATTTTAAAAATATCAGTTATAGAAATCATCTCATCCAGAGTTATGCTTCAATTCGGGTGTTTTAGTGAGTGTTTTTAATGTTTACACCGTGTGACATTTTGACAGTTGCTCTGTCAGAAACCTCCCCTCCCCTTCTGAATAACCTTGCCGGATTACCATATAATTATCATATCATTACCATCTCATTATCATAGGGGAGCCAATTGGGATTAGGTTTAAAGTCTTTCTGTTGTGTTGTTTTGCAAATACTGTATCTGGACATTTTCATTCAATCATTAATTTTACTTCAGCTTCCTCACTGATTTATCAGTAGTCGCCACAGCTGAATGAACCGCCAAACTACTCTGGATGCCCTTTCAGTTGCAACCCATGCTGGGGAATAAAATGGATATATAAATATATATTTAAATTTTTTAAGTGCTGTCAAAATATCATACGCAATTAATTACATCCAAAAGAAGAGATACAATATAGCCTATATATACACTCACCGGCCACCAAATTTCTAATCAGCCAATCACATGGCAGCAACTCAATGCATTTAGGCATGTAGACATGGTCAAGAAAATCTACTACAGTCCAAACTCAGCATCAGAATAGGGAAGAAACTTGATTTAAGTGACTTTGAGCATGGCATGGTTGTTGGTTCCAGACGGGTTGGTCTGAGTATTTCAGAAACTGCTGATCTCCTGGGATCTCCACGCACAACCTTCTCTAGAGTTTATAGAGAATGGTCCAACAAAGGGAAAATATCCAGTTAGTGGCAGTTCTGTGGAAGCAAATGCCTTGTTGATACCAGATATCAGAGGAGAATGGCCAGACTGGTTCCAGCTGATAAAAAGCCAACAGCAACTCAAATAAGCACTTGTTACAACCGAGGTCTGCAGAAGAGCATCTCTGAACACACAACACGTCCAACCTTGAGGCAGATGGACTACAGCAGCAGAAGACCACACCGGGTGCCACTCCTGTCAGCTAAGAACAGGAAACTGAGGCTAGATTCACACAGGCTCACAAAAACTGGACAATAGGAGATAGGAGAAACATTGCCTGGTCTGATGAGTCTCGATTTCTGCTGCAACATTCGGATGGTCAGGTCAGATTTTGGCATCAACAACATGAAAGCATGGATCCATCCTGCCTTGCATCAACAGTTCAGTCTGGTGGTGGTTAGTACCACTTTTGTCAACGCCACAGCCTACCCGAGTATTGTTGCTGACCATGCCCATCCCTTTATGACCACAGTGTACCCATCTTCTGATAGCTACTTCCAGCAGGATAACACACCATGTCATACAGCGCGAATCATCTCAGACTGGTTTCTTAAACAACTAAATGAGTTCACTGTACTCAAATGGCCTCCACAATCACCAGATTTCAATCCAATAGAGCACGTTTGGGATGAAGTGGAATGGGAGGTTCGCATCATGGATGTGCATCTGACAAATCTGCAGCAACTGCGTGATGCCATCACGTCAATATCGAGCAAAATCTCTGAGGAATATTTCCACTACCTTGTTGAATCTATCCCACGAAGGGATTAAGGCAGTCTGATGGCAAAAGGGGGTCCAACCCGGTACCAGTAAGCTGTACCTAATAAAGTGGCCAGTAAGTGTATGTGCGTACAGTGCATATTTATGTTGTATGTCATATTTATGACTTCTTGCCTGTTTAACGCCGCTGATTACTGAATGAAGTGGTTTAATAATATCAGGGTTCACATGTCAGGCCGTCCAAGTGTATTAAACACCTGCAGGTGGTCTGATATCTCTCCACTAGGATAATAATTACTTTTCAGTGTCCGCAGAAGATCATCCAAAATCCCACTGTGACAGACCTGATCTGCAACTCTTTCCTCTGTAATGCTTATATTCCTGTCCGTATTAATTGCAACCACCAAACATGAGCATCGGCCGTCCCAGAACGTCCTCTCAAAGTCACCTGGCATTCATATCATGCACATTAGATCGTCCATTTCTCTCTCACTCTCTCTTTCTCCGTGTGTGTTCTCCATTACAATATTAAACAGAGTCTTACTTAAGCTTCTAGTCAAGGGTGGCCGTGAACTGAAATTTTCCCCAAAGTGCTCCAATCCATCACAGGGACAACAGTGGGCCGAGCGTCCATGCATCATTTTACAGAGGACGAGGGAGGGCTGAGGTGTAAAAGAGAGAGAAAGATGAGCTTTTTCCTGCCAGCAGGGGGGTTTAAGAGCTGTGAGCGTTAGAATATCATAATCTAAACGCTGGTTTTAATTTGTCATAAGAAATGAGAGACCCCCTCCCCCCTGCTGAGAGCAGATCTGAGGCAAACACAATAACTATACACTGAGGGGAAAAATGATTGATTGGATTTAATACATTTATTTTAAGGTAAGCAAACAATTTATATGGGCTGAATTTAACAAACTAAGTTTTAAGAACATTACTGAATTGAATTTGTTTGTTTAAATTCAGCCGATATCGATTGTTTGCAACCACTTAGCTTAAAATAATTAGTAAAACCATTGAATCATTTTTTTTTTCAGTGTAGCATGTATGCATATGTATTTATTATGATCATTTCTAATGCAAACACATCACTATCATTGTTTATAATAGCTTTAAAAATGAACACTAACCTTTTAAAATGATGTGAAGCTGCTTTTGTTCTGCTCTTTTTGACTTTAAATTAAATAAAAACTGATGGCTTAATTTCATAGAAAAATATCATAAAAATACCCCTTTTTTACTAATTTATTATCATTTTGCTTTTTCAGTGATTAACAGTACAGAAAGACTTCCTAAAATAAAACATATTCGGGCTCCGGTTTCCCCCACAAGTCAAAAATGTGGTATAGGTGAATTGGGTAAGCGAAATTGTCCGTAGTGTGTGTGTGAATGAGTGTGTGGATGTTTCCCAGTGATGGGTTTCAGCTGGAAGGGCATCCGCTGTGTAAAACATATGCTGGATAAGTTGGTAGTTCATTCCGCTGTGGCGACCCCAGATTAATAAAGGGACTAAGCCGAAAAGAAAAAGAATGAATGAAGAAATAAAAAAGAAATGGTATAAACCAATGGAGGAAAAAAAATGATTGAATCAAATAATGTGGTACTGCTTTTATATAATTCAGTAATCAATTCCAAATCTTTTAAAATGATTAACCCTTCCTCTTGATGAATATGCGATCTTCCATAATGTTATGCAAACCTAAACATCCCCCTTTTTTAAAAACTGTATTTTGGGACTTCACTAGTAATTCTGACTTGTTAATTTTTTACATAATAATAATAAAAATAATAGTGGCAACCCCTGATTAATAAAGGGAGTAAGTCAAAAAGTACAGAAAGACTTCCTAAAATAAAACATATTCGGGCTCCGGTTTCCCCCACAAGTCAAAGATGTGGTATAGGTGAATTGGGTAAGCGAAATTGTCCGTAGTGTGTGTGTGAATGAGTGTGTGGATGTTTCCCAGTGATGGGTTTCAGCTGGAAGGGCATCCGCTGTGTAAAACATATGCTGGATAAGTTGGTAGTTCATTCCGCTGTGGCGACCCCAGATTAATAAAGGGAATAAGCCAAAAAAAAAAAAAAAATAATAATAATAATAATAATAATACTTTCCATTTAATTTTAAATTTAATACTTTAAGTATAATTTAAAAATAATAGACTAAATAATTTGTCTTCTAAATATGCAGATATTTTGGTACATAAAGTTTTCTTTAAGTAAATGTCATTTAAGTGAGTTTCCAATATAAATTATGGTAAATATGCATAATAGTTATTACTTTTCAAAGAAAAACATGTTAAACACGACATGCACTTTTCAACTGCATTGTCAAAAACTGCATTTGATATTAATTCAAAGTATAATACACATATAAACAATTAAGTATCTAAAAAATATGCCTTAATAAGTCTTCCGAAAAAAGTCTATTCTATCAAAATACCCTATTCCTTTCCTGTCATTTTTAAGTATACTTTTATATATATACTATATATACTAATATATATTTATATATAAACTAATATATATATATATATATATATATATATATATATATATATATATATATATATATATATATATATATATATTATTTTCCCCTTTTTTAAATATTTCCCAAATGATTTTGAACAGAGCAAGGAAATTTTCACAGTATGTCTGATAATATTTTTTCTTCTAGAGAAAGTCTTATTTGTTTTATTTCAGCTAGAATAAAAGCAGTTTTAAATTTTCAAAGACAATTTTAAAGACAATTTTCACAAACAGGGGGGCTAATAATTCTGACTTCAACTGTATATAAGCTATTAAAGCATACGCAACTTAATTTGTCAGAAAGAAACACCTAGAAAGCACCTAAAATATGAAAAAATGTAAAAAAAAATGTTTTATTAGTGCTAAGAAAAAACATCACTACTCTGAATTAAGACTTTGCCGCCATTTTGATTGGCAGGTGTCACATAACACTCGGCGGCATTTGGGCAATTTCTCTCTCTTCTGTTTGCAAAACATTAGCATTAGCGTAAGGGAGAGAAAGACGTGCGAGATCAGGTCGCCGCGGTACAGATGTTTTAATTGCGTTTGTGTCAGTGTGAAACACGATTAGCGTTTCTGCTCATTAACGAGCTGATGGGCCCCTCGTTCCGACACCTCACTAATGCGCTAACACACTAACACCTCACACATCACATTCGGATGCGAAGACTGAAACAGAATCTAATCAACAAGGACAGCAACACATACACTTAACCGCTCTGCAGCAATTAGACGATCATTTGCTCGAGCCTTTTGTGTCTGTGTGTATGTGCCGGTGTAATTACGTAATGGACGGTTGAATAAAGCTGAATTTGGTATGGCGAAGTTCTCTGGCCCCTGAACGACGCCTCGTCTGTTTGGGTTACAGTTATGCCGTGTGTGAATTTTTACGCATGCTATCTGAACGTGAGCTGCTGAACGTTTAGCCTATTTCCAGCTGTTTGGATGTTGATAACAGCTGGTCGTGTGTTTACAGCCGAGCGTTTCTTTGCCAAGACACAAAGTCAAAGGTGTCAATGCAAATGGCTACAAGCAACCTGCTGACATTACAGTTTTAGGTTCCACTTTATATTACTATAATATACACTACTATGTTCTTATATCAAAATATAAATACAATGTGTTGACAATTTTTAGTGTAGTATACAGTATTTAGCTGTAATATAAACTGTATTTGGGCGACACACAGGGTAACACGATCACCTCGCAGCAAGAAGGTCGCTGGTTTGAGCCTCGGCTGGGTCAGTTGCCATTCTGTGTAGAGTTTGCATGTTCTCCCCCATAAGTCCAAAGACATGCGCTGTGGATGAATTGGGTAAGCTAAATTGGCCATAGTGTATGTGTATAATTGAGTGTGTGTGGGTGTTTCCCAGTGATGGGCTGCAGCTGGAAGGGTATTCGCTGTGTAAAACATATGCTGGATAAGTTGGCGGTTCATTCAATGAATGAATAAATAAGGAATGAATGAATGAATGAATAAAGTGTTTTTTACTGTAGGACAGTTATGCGGTTTGTTACTGTATTTTAAAGTTGCATTGTGAAAAGTACTGTATATTTTAAAGTAAATATCTACATACATTTATATAAATACATACACGGCAAGATAAATGGTGCTGCAAATACAGTATTATTTACTGTAAATTGATTTATTGTAAGTTACTGGCAAAATACTGCCAGTAAGGTACTTTAGATTCTACAGGAAATAGTTAAGTGTTATTATTATTGTTAATTTTATCCTCTATACACTGACCGAATTGATTATAAAAAGTTACTTCTTACCTATAAAGCTTTAAATAATTTAGGTCCTGTTTATCTACCCAATCTTCTGTCTCATTACAATCCAAGCCACTCCTTAAGATCTCAAAACTCTGAGCTACTGGTAGTACCCATAAAAGCAAAGACTACTAAAGGAGGTGGAGCCTTCTCTTATATGGCTCCTGGAATAGCCTTCTTATCGTATGGAGCTGCTCTTACTAAATCAAACCAAAAATGGGGCGACACTGTGGTGCAGCAAGAAGGTCGCTGGTTTGAGTCCCGGATGGGCCTGTTGGCATTTCTTTGTGGAGTTTGCATGTTCTCCCCGTGTTCGCATGGGTTTCCTCCGGGTGCTGTGATTTCCCCTACAGTCCAAAGACAAGCGGTCCAGGTGAATTTGGTAAGCTAAATTGGCCGTAGTGAATGAGTGTGAATGAAAGTGTGGGTGTTTCCAAGTGCTGGGTTGTGGCTGGAATGGCATCAGTTGCGTAAAACATATGCTGGATAAGTTGGTGGTTCATTCCGCTGTGCTGACGCCTGATTAATAAAGGGACTAAGCCGAAACGAGAATAAATAAATAAAACCAAAACACCATGGGGATTGTATTTAAATCATAGTAACCCCAAATTCACCATATTGTGTTGTGCTAACCACAGTTTAACTATGGCTTGTGTGGTAAAACTGTGGTTAAACATGTATGGTAAAAATTGTATCAAAAACCATGGTGACTACAGTTTTACTATAACCATTCATTCGTTCATTCAATTCTTTCCCTCCAGCTTAGTCCCTTATTGGGGTCGCCACAGTGGAATGAACCACCAACTATTCTAGCATTTGTTTTAAGCAGCGGATGCCCTTCCAAAAAAACTAGTATTGGGAAACACCCATACACTCATTCACACACATACACTCATGCACTACAGCCAATTTTGTTTACCCAATTCACCTATAGTGCATGCCTTTGGACTGTGGGGGAAACTGGAGCACCGAGAGGAAACCCACGCCAACAAGGGGAGAACATGCAAACTCCACACAGAAATGCCAACTGGCCGAGCTAGGAGTTGAACTAGTGACTTTCTTGCTATAAGGCGACGGTGCTTACCACTGAGCCACCATGCCACCTTAACTATAACCAACCATGGTCAAATATTCACAAGGGTGACCAAAAAATCAATTTTGGGATGCACATTTATTATTCTTTTAACAGTGTAGCCTGTTCTTTCCCAGACATCACACCATGTTTTACACCATCATGCTAAAAAATGATGAATGGCATCTCTCTTTTGTTTGCCTCGCTATCGCATCGCTTGCACCAGATTATTCACTTTCTGTGTGTCAAGCACGAAAAGAAATAATACAAAGGAGCTCACAATAAGTAGATTTGCTTTGGTCTCCTCTCGCTGCACATGCGTGTGTGTGTGTGTGTGTGTGTGTGTGTGCAGGCTGCAGCAGCGTGATACGGCTTGAACACACACTCTGAAGTGGACAGATATGAAGAATGACATTTAAAACGCGCCACTGTTTGTCTCTTTTTCTCCGAGACCCTGGCGCTGACTGAACGCCCCTGTCAATCTCCGCCATGTCAGACCTGCGAGGACGAGGCAGGTGTGTTTATACTGGCAAAACAAAAAGCGGAAGACGCAAACAAGAGAGATGAAGGGGCGAGAGGCATAAAACAGGGAGAAAGTGTATCATAGAGACGCTGAGGAATCAAGAGAGACCTTTCCTCCTCCTCGTCTTTGGCTGTCTGTCTCTCACCTGCGCATCAGTCGGGTTTGATTGACAGCTTGGCAGAGATCAGTGTCTGGCTGATGTGAGGGTGGCAGACCTGGAAACGCAGAGCGAGGCTTTATCAGCTGCACTGAGAGAGAGAGAGAGAGAGAGAGAGAGAGAGAGAGAGAGGAGGCGCACAGAGAATACAGTGTGAAAGAGCTATAGGGAAGGAGAAACGGATAAAGGAGGAGAGAGAGAGAGAGAGAGAGAGAGAGAGAGAGAGAGAGAGAGAGAGAGAGAGAAAGAGAGAGAGGTGGAGGGGGAGAGAGAGAGAGAGCTCTTTTACTGCCGGTCTAGAATGTGACTGGATTCTTAAACAGCTTTACGGAGAGTAAGAAACAGCAAGCAGCAATTCATCAAACACATACCTGCACACTGCTGAATGAAACCAAAATAACTATATATATATATATATATATATATATAAATACTGATTTTGGTTTCATAAATCACAAAATATTGTGTGTTTATATACTATATATATCCCTTTGGTATGAATAATTTTGGGCTTAACTATATATAGACTTTTAATTTGACGATTTTATATATATATATATATATATATATATATATATATATATATATATATATATATATATATATATATATATATATATATATATATATATATATTGATTTTTATTTTATAAATAAAAAAATAATGTGTGTGTGTGTGTGTGTATATATATATATATATATATATATATATATATATATATATATATATATATATATATATATATATATATATATATATATATATATATATATATATATATATATATATATAAATATATATATATCACCTGTGGTATGAACAATTATGGGTTTGACTACACACACACACACACACACACATTTAATTTGATGATTTTGGTTGTGGTAATTATAAATAAAATTTCAGTCTCACAAATCAATGTAATAACCTAATATATGTAATGTAATTGTATACAATTTAATATTAATTTAAATATAATAATATGTTTGCAGAAATTATGAAGCTGTGGAAGAAAAAAATGATTACTAAAATGTATTCCCAAATAAAATTACTTTTTAATTTTCAGGTTTAATTTTTTTTAAGTGAAATATGTATATTTGCAGAACTATGAATAACAAAAGTACTATGATATTTCAGTAATGCTTTAATAATATATCATACTTTTAAAAATTATATAATAAAGAGATTTTAAGAAACTTTAACCTAAATTCTTTAAGAAAGAATTGTGTTAAAACTTGCCTCAAATAGGAAAAAGTAAAAAATAGGCTTCATTGTTGAAAAAAATAATTTTTTTTTTTTTTTTTCACTTTTGGAGTGCTTATACATACATATATACATAGACATATACACTACCTGACTAAAGTCTTGTCTCATTTCTAAGTTTTTGGAACAACAAATAATAACTCGACTTCTAATTAATCATTTGGTATCAGAAGTGGCTTATATAAAGGCAAAGGCCTCTATATTACGCTTCTTTTACCACAATAAAATATGACCATGCCTTGATTTTTAATGATTTAATTAGGACAGTAAGGTCTGACTTTGCTCAGACAAAAGTCTTGTTACTTAACAGAAATAGTACAGCATAGATTATAAAGTCATGCTGCAGTGGGAAAAGAATAAATATTGTGTCTGACTCCCATGAGCTTGGAGGACTGCATCCCTACATCTCTGCAATGACTCAAATCACGTATTAATAAAGTCATCTGGAATGGCAAAGAAAGCTTTCTTGCAGGACTCCCCGAGTTCATCATGATCCTTTGGATTCATCTTCAAAGCCTCCTCCATCTTATCCCAAACATGCTTAATAATGTTCATTTCTTGTGACTGGGCTGGCCAACCCTGAAGCACCTTGACCTTCTTTGCTTTCAGGAACTTTAAATGTGGAGGCTAAAGTATGAGGAGCGCTGTCCTGCTGGAGAATTTGCCCTCTCCTTTGTAATGTAATGCTCAGCACAAATGTCTTGATACCGCAGACTGTTGATGTTTTCATTCACTCTGCAGATCTCTAGCACATCCCCTTACTGAATGTAACCCCAAACCATGACTTTTCCTTCACCAAACTTGACTGATTTCTGTTAGAACCTTGGCTCTATCCAGATTCCAAAACGTCTTCTGCAGCATTTGTGATGATTGGGATGCAGTTCATCAGAGGATTCATCAGAAAAATCGACCTGCTGCCACTTTTCCAAATGATCAACGAGAAGTCAAGGTATTATTTGTAGCTTTTACAACTGGGATCCATGCAAAGACTTTTGTCAGGTAGTGTATACACACATATATACTATACACACATTTGTGCACGTAAATTTTTGTTGTGATTTAGCTTTGGAGAAAATGTTATGAGCTTGATTAAAATGCCTTACTTGGCTATTAAGTCTGCAATTATCACAAATTCTGATCGATCTGCTTTTCCAACTAGAGCGGGGAACACGACAAGGGTGTTGTTTACGTCTGCTGCTGTTTGATCAGCCCTAGAACCCTTGGCTGTATACGCACCCATTCTGAGATTCAAGATATGTCTTGTGGAAAATCTGAGGTTAAACTATCCTTGTATGCAGATGATTGACTATTATTTTAAAACAACCCATCTGCTTTGCCATATTTAATGGAAACTCTTAATATTTTTGATTCCGGTTATTCAGTTAATTGGGGGAAAAGTGTGTTTATGTCTCTGGGAGATGGTTTAAATTTGTTCTGCATGTTTGATATTTTGAAATGTACAATATAAATATTCAAACATGCCCACATCACCTGAAATCATCCCTCGCATAAAACACCCACACCTGTCTTACACTAATTTCACGTTCTTAGTCTCGTCCTAGTAAAGGGTCCTTCCCTGACAATCACTGCGAGTCTGTTTTATGGTCAATAAAAGCTTTAAACAGCAACACTATGTCTTTGCTTTAAATGGCGATGTCTTTCCTTTAAGCGGCTGCTTTATAGCGTGAGTCGTAAAGGCTGTATAATTCAGCAGCATTTTACTGATGCTACTGCTGCTGCTGCTGGCACTCTGCCTGCCAGTCAACAAATACCGCTTGTGCATGGAGAGCGGAAGAGAGAGAGAGAGAGAGAGACCCAGATGCCCTGCTGCACTGAATCACTAGCTGTGCTTAAACTCTGTGCAGTGAAACCAATTCCATTACAGAGACACACAAACCTTGAGTCGCACCGCCAGAATTCTGATAAGATTAGAGCTCGGGTGAAATTAGGGAAGAATCATTTTCTGTGCTCTGAAAACATGATCGCCAATGGCTATGATGTCATGAATATTCAGAGCAATTGCTTGAATAATTACCAGTTGAACTTTCAGTGCTTTGCCGGCGTACACATATAATGAAGCATTCCGGATCTATAAAATGCTTAGGATGGTATTGATACTAAAATACTATAGCTTTTTAGGTTAGTGGGATAAAATTGCTTACACTCTTGTTCCCAAATCCTTCAGTTCTTCTTTAAAAGGCAAGTGAATACAGTATGTTAATGTATGCAAAAACTTACACTGCAAAAATGCTTTTCTTACTTAGATTTTTTGTCTTGTTTGTAGTCCAAATGTCTAAAAATTCTTAATCCAATAAGAATTTTCTAGACAAGCAAAACATGTTACCTTGTTTTAATAAATAATCTGCTAATATTAAGTGATTTTTACCCTAAAACAAGCAAAATAATCTGACAATGGGGTAAGCAAAATAATCTTATGTCAAAAGGAAAAACAAGATTATTTTGCTTACCCCTTTGGCAGATTATTTTGCTTGTTTTAGGGTAAAAATCCCTTAATATTAGCAGATTATTCCTTAAAAGAAGGCAACATGTTTTGCTTGTCTAGAAAATTCTTCTCGAATTAAGAATTTTTAGATATTTGGACTACAAACAAGACAAAAAATCTAAGCAAGAAAAGCATTTTTTGCAGTGTATACTATATACATTTCTGTAGAGTGCAAATTATGAAGCCAGAGCTACGTATGGCTGCATTTGGTCTTTTAAACAAACAGTACGAGGCGGTATGATGCCGTTCCTGACGGCAGCTAAACAACTTCCTCTGCTGTTTCCAGTTTGTCCAGTGGCTCGCCGTGTACTCCAGCCGGATTTGAGACACAGTGAGGAATTAACTACGACAAGTCTGGCATAGAACAGTTCCAAAAAGAAAGGTAAGACAAAACAAAAGCCAAAAAATAAATAAATAAACAAATAAATAACAGGGTGAGAAAGTGGTAAAATCTGGAACCATTCTTTGTCAGACTTTAAAAATACTATCGGTTGGGTTTAGGGAAGAGAGTGGGTGGGGTTATGCGTCAATTGTACGGTCAGTCAGCTAATCAGTCAGTCAACAGTGGCCTCTGGTGGATTTACATGAGAACATCGGGCACGAAAGGCACTCGTGGGAGACATTTGAGATTTGAAAAGCATAAACAGCGTTCTTTGGTGGATCCACAAAAACTGCAAAAAAAATAAAAATAATGTAGCCCCTGGGACGTATTTGGCACTATCCAGAAATGTATACAGGGGTACATTTTCAGAATGAGCCTGGGTTACTCAAACAACACATTTTAAATGAGCTGAAAAAACACGACTCTTGAGTTTTTTAAGCAAGCAACTTAATTGTTTTATGTTCGATCCACTTAAATTTGTAAAAACGAATTATTTAACTTAATTCCTTCATGTTGTCCCAAAACAAATCGATTCTGTGGAACCCAGCATTAATTACAGTGTGTTAAGCTCTCTCAATCACTGTACTGTTGCCCTAAAACACTAAATAAAATAGTCATAAAAACATAAGTATAAATAAAACAAAAAAGCGTGCATAGCATGGGAATGGTAACATAAAATTAGCGGTTCTAAAACCTTGACTTTTCCAAACCACGGAAACCTTGAAACCAGTCATCGCCCCATGCCTAATCTTCATAAGGGATTCATACACAATTAAAGCAAGCACCCGCTTCAAGCTCCTTTCTCTTGGGTTTTCCCCTCACACACTCTCTCTCTCTCTGTTTCACCCTTCATCCATCCGCCATTCCTTCCATCAATCGCTCGTCTGTCACGCTGCAGGAGCACCCAATCTATCACGGGTTAGAGTTCGGGGGCACAGCGACTCTGAGCGCTGGAGCGTTTCCTCCATCTCTTCTCCTCCTCGCTCTCTAACAGGCAGAAAGAGTGAAGGGAGCCGCAGCGGGATGCAAATTTTCACTCAGTATTTAACGTTCCCGATGAACGCCGGAGCTGTTTTGTGAGCTCTGTGATAAAAAAAAAAAAAAATGATGCATGATGCAGCCGTTTTTTTTTTTTTTTCTCCCAGGGGCCACGACAGACATTAAAACTCAAGCCAACTCATTACCCGGCATGCGTGGAGAGTAGGGCATGTGGGGATTTACTTTGGGCAAGTGGTCTTCAATAAGTCCTGCTCTTGAGATCTGAGGTTTTATGTGAGGTGGCGGGTCTATTTCTGGAGTATTTGTGATGTGTGTGTGTGTGTGTTTGTGTGTGTGTGTGTGTGTCGCTGAAATGAATGAGATATTGAGTCGCTCACCTCTTCTCTGCCCTCTGATTCCAAATTGAATTTGAGGGATCTTGTGGGTGGGACGGCCTCCAACTGCTCAAAGCCACATCAATTACTATTGGCCGCCGAGGAATTGATTTAGAAATCACACTGCATGCAGAAGGGCGACATATATTATTTTGAAGACACATGCAACTGCACACACCCAGCAGCATTCGTGAACTCACTACAAGTCAAAGACTGAGTTTGTATACACCCTGTGAAAATCGCTGAATTCAACACAATCGATTAGTGTTGGGAAAACATGAAGGAATTAAGTTATCTTATTAGTTTTTAACACATTCAAGTTGATTGAACATAAAACAATTAAGTTTTCCCAAAAAGACTTAAAAAACGAACAGCAAACATACTTTTTTTGAGTGCAGATCAGCTACATCTTGGACTCAAAAAAGTGATTAGTCGACTTTACTTTTTAATTGTGAGTAACCAGGATGGCTCAGTGGTTAGTACTGTTGCCTCACAGCAAGAAAGTCCCTGGTTCAAGTCCTGGCCGGGCCAGGTGGCATTTCTATGTAGAGTTTGCATGTTCTCCCTGTGTTCATGTGGGTTTCCGCCAGGTGCTCTGGCTTCCCCCACAGTCCAAAGACATCCTGAATTTTGGTACACAAAATTTGCTATAGTGTATGAGTTTGTGTGTGAATGCAAGAATGTATATCTGGAAGGGCATCCACTGCATAAAACATATGCTGAAGTAGTTCATTCCGCTGTGGTCACCCCTGATTAATAAGGGACTAATACGAACGAAAATGAATGAATAGTAAGTAAACCCATTGCTTTTAAAGCAGTTCGCAGATTAGTTGATCTTTCTTTTAAAAAGTGAGTAATATAATTGCCTTATTATGAAGTAAATGAACTATGTGCATAATTATTACAATTTATTAGTCAATTTAACAGTTAGCTCACTTAGTAAAGTCAAATTGCCGCTTTTAGGACGATAGGTTTACTCATTTTTTTAAGTTCCTTTACTAGTCACTGTGTTTATAGATATAGATAAATTATACTTATGACCTACGCATTCAGCTGGCTACTGTTTGAAGTTAATAAACTTCACTTCACATCCTCCTCAATCCAATGCTGTTTTTTTTTATATGAATGGTCAAAGATTGAAAAGCAAGCTGCTGCTTTTGAGATCAGAACCAACACAGGTTCATTCTGAAAATGTAGCCCTATACATTTCTGGAGATCGGGATGTAGCCAGATGTACGTACGGCTATGACGTCCTTACTTTACATGTTAGCTGCTGACCACTTACCTCCATATAGGCGGCTTCCCCTCTGCTACCAGTTTACCCAGCAGCTCAGCATGTACATCGGCGGACTTGAGATGCAGAGAGGAGTTGACTATGACGACAGGATTTGAGTCCGACGAAGAACGGTTCTAGAAAGTAGTTAAGATTAAAGCCAAAAAATAAAATAAACAAGTAAATAACAGGGTGAGAATGTGTTAAAATCTGAAAACATTTCTTTAGCGTTTCATTATCTGCATTGCTTTTCAAATCACTGTTGGTTAAGGTAGTGGGTTTAGGGGGTTGGTGGGTCAATCTGTGCTTTTTAAAACACTCAGTCGATGGCGGCCTCTGGTCGCTTTACATTAGAACAGCAGGCGTGTATGACACTCGCGAAAAAAACTTGAGATCTCAAAAAAGCGTACACAGTGGCCTCTAGCGGATTTGAGAAAACAGAAACTGCAAAGAATGTAGCTCCTGCGACGCATTTCATGATCTCCAGAAATGTATACAGGGGTATGTTTTCAGGATGAGTCTGGGTTGATTATAACGTATCCAATGTTCCACACTTTTTTGTCCGTTAAAAAAGTGCTTTATGTCCAGTATTTCAAGACAACAGGAATAATAATTTCGAAACTGATGTCTCTCTATTCTCTTTCTGAACTTTCATCATATTTACATGCATATAATAGATCGCCAACAGCTAACTCCCTGTAACTTTCACATCGTCGCCCGGTCAGTACCTGGATGGGAGATCACATGGGAAAGCTAGATTGCTGCCAGAAGTGGTGGTAGTGAGGCCAGCACGAGGCGTTCAACCTGTGTGGGTCCTAACACCCCAGTATAGTGAAGGGGACTCTATACTGCTCAGTGAGTGCCGTCTTTCGGATGAGACGTTAAACCGAGGTCCCGACTCAGGTCATGGTCATTAAAAATCCCAGAATGTCCTTCAAAAAAAAAAAAAAAAAAAAAAGGGTACCCCGGATCCTGGCCAAATTTGCCCACCTAACCATCCCCATATCATAATTGTCAGCTGGAGTGTGGTGTGTAATCTGGCGCAATATGGCTGCTGTCGTGTCATCCCGGTGGATGCTGCACACTGGTGCTGGATAAGGAGATTTCCCCAATGTGTAAAGCACTTTGAGTGTCCAGTAAAGCGCTATATAAATGTGAGGAATTATTATTACTATTAAGCAGCATTTTCAGATGTTTTAGTTGGAGGTTTTAAAAAATTCATGTGTGAATAAAAATTGGAATAAAAATACAGTTTTAATACATCAGGATTAATGTGGATGCAGCATTAGTTCGCTCCTGTGGCATTTCTGAGGTGCAATCAATCACCCTCTCCAGATCCATCGATCACGCTCAGGTGAGAAAAGGGTCAAATGCGGCCAGAGTGTCAGGACCCCGGACGGTGACCCCTGATAAAAAGCACAACCTCTGATTTACAGCACACCCCAGACAGACGTATCAGTGACCTTAACCATGACCGTAGCCATGACAATCAGCCGCGCTTGCTGTGGGAGGATAATGAGAGACGCCGGTTTGTGCATCAGTGCCTTATGTACACACACACACACACCTGATGTGCAGTGCTGGATGCAGAGTTATTGGTGAATAGTTCTGCCCAGATCGACCATCTCACAGCCTTGACTACACAACAGATCAGCCACTGGAGCTCCAATGCTAAAAAATGGCAATCTCAAATGATTTTATAGTTTCAGGAGAAAAAACACGTACACAAACATCCACATGAAAACAAACACTACTCTGGAAGATAAAAATCAAATGCAAACACAAATGTCTTTGTCCTAAAAAGTGGAGCTTTTACTGTTTTATAAATGCGCAACATCTGGTTTTCATTAACATATCATTTACGAAATTATCATATTCAATTAAAGCTTAACATGTCTACGAGATGGTGTGCATTAAATTAATATGACGGTGAGTTCAAAACAAAAGAGATAGAATCAGGACAAGACTCAACATTTGAATCAGCTTGGCATGAACTTAGAATGAATATCTCAATCAAAATACAAAAGGTCAGGATGAAGATTAGAATCAGGAGTGCAGACAGAATAATAATCATGATCAAAATCTGAATCAAATTCTAAATAAATCAAAATAATATCAAAATCAAAACAAGAGTTAGAACTGGAATAAAATTCAGAATCAGGATTCAAATCAGGAATCAAATCAATGAATCAAAGTCATGCCTGTCAACACTCTTTTGTTATTTCTCCCAAAAACTCCCAAGATTTTACCTGGCCCCCAATATTCAGCTTTTTGGTACAGTCTGTAACTCCGCCGGGTTGTCAACTTTGGTATATTATCTGACTACAGCGGCCGCCCGCTTCATAGTACAGTTACTAACACCACAGTACAGTTACTAACCCGGTTTTCAACTGTGTTATTCAGACAAACACACACTAGGAACTGAATCAGAATAAGAGCCAAGACCAAAAACTGAATCAAAAAAGGAGTCTAAGTTAGATAACAAGACAAGCCAAGAGTCAGAATCAGGATTAGTATCAGGTACTAAATCATAACACAATTTAGGGTTAAAATCTGAATAAAAATTTGATAAGAAAATCTGAATCCAAACTATTAGAAGGAGGATTTTCAAATCAGAATAAGACTCAAAATCAAACTAAGACTCAAAATGATTGAACCAGAATACACGATTAGGATTAGAATCATGAATCAAAACAGATTCAGAAGAATTAAAATCAGAACCAAATTAGAACACAATTCAGGGTTAGAATCTGAATCAAAATTTTAAAAAGAACATACTAGAATGAGGAGAAGATTAACAATCAAAAAAGGACTCAAAATGAGGGAACCAGAATTCAAATCAAAGTCAAATTACAAATTACAATCAGAATCGAAATCAAGGCCAAAACTAGAATCAGAAAAAAAATCTGAATCAGGAATCAAACTAGGAACTGAATCGGAATAAGAGTCACAATCGAATTCTGAATCAATCGAAGTAAGAGTCAAAAGAGTTAATTCATATCAAAATAAGAGTCAGGATCTGGGCTAGAATCAGGAACTGAACGAGAATAGGAGTCTGTATTAGTATCTGTCAAAAATCAATATTTGACTAATAATATTATATGAACGAAATTCAAGTGATGAATTCAGAACAATAAGAAACAGTCTGAATCAGAATGAAGAGCTGTAATAAAGTGCATCAGGCTCCTGAAACAAATAAAGCCTAAAACTCACACACACACACACACACACAACAAAATATGAACAAAACAAAACAACTATTAATTTAATCAAGCTGTGAATAGCAAAGCAAATAAAAAAAGAGGGTGTAGGATAACATCAAACTCCATTTCATCTCCACTCGGCTCAATTCATCTCCACTAAGATAATAACAAGCGAGTTAATCTGGGGCAACTCAGCAGTTTTAAACAGCATCAAAGGCTTTTCTTGTGTGTAAATGAACCCCCGGTACAGAACATTCCCTTCTGAGTAACTGGAAATACACAGACTCAGCAAAGGAGAAATACAAATGCTACACTTTTTTCTTCTCCATACGCTTTTCTGTACGCCCTCAAGATCCTGCCTTTAACTAAAGTGTCTTTCCTCCATCCTTTCTCCTTTTTTTCCTCTCTCTCTCCTCGCTCTTTCTCCAGGGTAATAAGTCGACTCTCTCATTCCGTCACACGCTGTGCTACATTGATCAGGCCTGCAGGTCAAGTTCAATAGGAGCAGTGAGTGCCTCTTTTTTTCTCTCTCTCTTTTTCCAGAGACCAACACACACACACACACACACACCTACACAATCTGAAATGCGCATAATTGCACACAAAAACACACACATTCGCACATACAAAGTGTTGCATGTCCCTCTAAGGAGGTCAGACTCCTGGAACGACTGTTGCAGCCTGTAAACAGCGGCTGAGCTCCCACTTCATTAACATTCAAGCACACAAACAAACAGTCAGAAAACAAGAGCGGAACGTTCCAGAAAAACACTGTGTGATGTTTTGCACGCTGACAGTGACGGGAGACTTTGCATATAGCACTCATGCACAAAAACAAACGCAAAATAAAATATATATAAATATTTCTTAGTGTTTTTGTCGTGTTTATATGTAGGAGTTATACAATTAGATCTATACACTGTAAAAATATCTGTTATTTAAATATCTAATGTAAATATCTGCTATATTAGTATTTGATGATTTACAGTATTTTTTTCTGTTTATTTATGGTTGTGAGTTGTAGTTGGGATGTTGAGCTTTGCTGACTTTTGATGATGATCTGTGCATTTTATCGAAGTGACTTTTACTATAGTTGTTTGTGATGATATATTGTATAATTATAGAGAATTAAATCTGTAACATAACAGACAAAGCACTTGCAGTTTATTGCAAGGTTTTGTTTAGTAATTTACAACCCCAAACCAGACAATACATCACATCAATCTATTAAAAAATGTCAATAAAGGTCCCTTTTTCAAACTTTTCAACATCTAAAGTTGTTGGGGGAAAGAGCAAGGTCCCACAATGCAATTATAAAGCATAAATGAATAATAATCATTTTAAAAAATGAATCACAAAACATGAAAAATTGTGATAACACTTTATTTTGATGGTCCATTTGAGTATTAGTAGACTGTCTGCTTAATATCTGCTGATATTGCTTCTTCAACAGAAATTTCACTGACAATAAGAAACTTTGCAAGTACAAGTCAACTTACACTAACCCTTACCCCAACCCCAACTTATAGGCAAGTTTAATCTACTCATAATCTAATAAGAATTAGTTGCAACGTAACTTAAATTAAAATAAAGTGTGACCAAAATGTTAACTAGTCTGATCTCACGAGGAATCATAACTATTTTACGCTGTCAGTTTAGTGGCTAATTTGTACAAATTCGTACGAGTTTGGTTGTATGAAAATGTACAATTTTTAAAAAGAAGGCGTGGCACCCAACCCCGCCCCTAATTCCAACCTTCATTGGGGGATGAGCAAATCGTACTAAATTGTATGAATGAAATCGTAAAGATGCATTTGAATAAGTCACTAAATCAAAAAGTTACAAATTGTCGTGAGATAGCATTGTGAATTACAGATATTTTCTACAGTTAAAAAATTAAAAACTGCCTTTATTCAAGTCAAAATAAAACAAATAAGACTTTCTCCAGAAGAAAAAATATTATTAGACATACTGTGAAAATTCCCTCGCTTTGTTAAACATTGTTTAGGAAATATTTAAAATAATATATATTAATATTATTAATAATAATAATAATAATATATATATATATATATATATATATATATATATATATATAGTTGAAGTCAGAATTATTAGCACCCCTGAATTATTAGACCGCTTGTTAATTTTTTACCCAATTTCTGTTTAACGGAGAGCAGATTATTTCAACACATTTCTAATCATATTAGTTTTAATAACTCATCTCTAATAATGAATTTATTTTATCTTTGTCATGAAATAATATTTTACTAGATAACAGCTTTAAGTGACATTTAAAGGCTTAACTAGGGTGATAAGGTTAACTAGGCAGGTTAGGGTAATTAGGCAAGTTATTGTATAATGATGGTTTGTTCTGTAGACTATCAAGAAAAAAATATAGCTTAAAGGGGCTAATAATTTTGTCCCTAAAATGGTGTTTATTAAATATTAAAGCCGCTTTTATTCTAGCCGAAATAAAACAAATAAGACTTTCTCCAAAAGGAAAAATATTATCGAACATTCTGTGAAAATTTCCTTGCTCTGTTTAACATCATTTGAAAAATATTTTAAAAAGAAGAAAAAAATTCGAAGGGGGCTAATAATTCTGACTTTAACTGTATTTATATAAAAAGCATTATATATATATATATATATATATATATATATATATATATATATATATATATATATATATATATATATATATATATATATATATATATATAATGCTTTTTTGGACCAGCACACAAGCCTCAAGTGTCAAATTCCCGTTTGTGTTCATGTGTGTTTTAGAAAGATGGCTTTTAATTCATACCAAAGAGAGCCCCAGTTCATTCAATAACATTTACATTAAGACACACTTGGCACCGCACCGCTGTGCTGTTTTATGGGATGCGTTTTAGCAATAAAAGGAGCTAGCATTTATTGCTAACACCGAGGGTCATTATGAGACACACTGACCTCCACAGCACAGACACACAAATGAATTCATAAAGTATTCGCACACCCATCGCACACACACACACACACACACACACACACACACACACACACACACACACACACACACACACACACACACACACACACACACTAATACACAAACACACACACACAATCTCATGAAACAGCCCTCGGTCCGTTTGCACTGGACCATGGCAAACAGTGCACATCTGTTAATATACACAAAGTAATTACACTTTCATTTAGTGTGCACACACACACACACACACACACACACACACACACACACACAGAACACACACACACACACACACAGCACTTTTCATTAAACACACTCTGACTGTTTTGAGCAGACGAACCATCTCATTAGCGACTGCTGGGAGGTGCTGTGTGTGTGTGTGTGTGTGTGCGTGTGTGTGTGTGTGTCTACATCAATTGCTTTGTGTATGAAAATGTAGTCAGACAGCACTAGCATGTGTCATGGTACTTAGTTTCTCTTTCCGTTACGGCTATTTCATCAATTTATCTTTATTTCTTTCTGTTTGATGAAGACAAACTGTATTGTCCCCAAGGCATTTTTCTCTTCAGCTGTCCTCCCTCTTTAAAAAATTACCAAACTGCAGCCTGTGCCAAAACACTGTTCTCGCGGAGGATATTGTTATTAAAATGAGACATCAGTGCCAGAGCCAAAATTATAATCAGAACATGAGTCATAATCATCGGATGAGGTTTAGAATCGGAAACAGCATCAGAGTAAGACTCAGAGTCAGGATCAGGACCAAAATCAGAGCCAAAGATAGAATCAGATATTATTCTGTAACACTTTCCAATAAGGTTGTATTAGTTATTGTTATTTAATGCATTTACTAACATGAATAAACAAAGAACAATGTATTTATTACAGCATTTGCTCATGTTAATTACCGATAGTTACTGAATGAAAATAGTTGTTCATTGTTAGTTTTGTTAACACACAAGCATTAGCTAATGTTAACAAGCATGCATTTTGATGTTAATCATGTATTAGTAAATGTTAAACTATAATTAATAAATGCTGTATTATAAGTATTGTTTATAATTATGTTAGTAGCTAACATTAACTAATGTAACCTTATTGTAAAGTGTGACTACAGTTCTTCTAGACAGGAAATAACCGATGCCACCTAAACTGTCTGTCACTTTGGCTTTGTATTTTCAGAACTTTGAGTGATGTAATGTTATTTTCGAAAAAAAGATAATAATATATTTGTATTATTTTTTTTTTTTAAGAGAATCAACCGGAATATTTTACAAAAACATGGGACCTTTAATTATCTATATTGAGAAGAATGTACTCCTCCAACCATGAATCCCTCCAACATCCTCTCCCTCTACCCTTACAAGATTTACTATTTTAACAAATTATTTTTTATTTGATTTATTTATTTATTTTTTATTATTATTTTTTTAATTATTATTATTATTATTATTATTATTATTATTATTATTATTATTATTATTATTATTATTATTATTATTATTATTATTATTATTATGGGATGCACGGTGGCGCAGTGGGTAGCATGTTCGCCTCACAACATGAAGGTTGCTGGTTCGAGCCCCAACTGGGTCAGTTGGCAATTCTGTGTGGAGTTAGCATGTTCTCCCCATGTTGGCGTGGGTTTCCCCCACAAGTCCAAAAACATGCGCTAAGGGTAAACTGGGTAAGCTAAATCGTCCGTAGTGTATGAGTGTGACTGAGTGTGTGTGGATGTTTCCCAGTGATGGGTTAAAGCCGGAAGGGCATCCGCTGCGTAAAACATATGCTAGATAAGTGTGGCGACCCCAGATTAATAAAAGAACTTAGTCGAAAAGAAAATTAATGAATATTATTATTATTATTATTTTGTTCATATGTTTCTGCTAGTTTGTGGTTAAAAAACAAAAACAAAATGAAAACAATTTTGTTACTTAATACTACCACCTAACCAGTGATCGCTCTCTAGAGATTGCTGGTTCTCACGCGAACACCATGGACTACACTTCCGCCTTCCTCTGGACTACATATGCATACATGCTCTCCGGTCACACTCATGCCTGCTCATTCATCTAGACTGATTACACTCGCACCACCTGAGGACTTTCAGAGACTGATTTCACACCCTTTATAAGCCACTCATTCACCCATCCAGTTTGCCGAGTCTTGCTAATCTGTTGATAGCATTACAAAGCGTTTTCCCTGTCTTGTTTCCCGTGTTCAGACCTTAGCCTTGTTTATCCGTGTTCTCCTGTTTAGCCGCCTGCCTTACGACCTATTGCCTGTTATACTACTACGATTCTGGACTGCCTGAATATACCTGTTTGCACCTGTTTGATCATTACTTGCCTGACGCTGAATAAACCTGCATTGTGGATCTTACCTCCAGTTGTCTCTGTCACTTCCCCGTGGTAACAAATACCTGCAACGTACCTTGTTTTAATAAAAATACAACCAAAAAGAAAAAAAATTATATAATATACAATAGAATCGGAATATGATTCAGAATCAGAATTTGAATCTAATCAGAGCAAAACTTCAATCAGAATTGAGTCATCACATTTGTAGGATTAAAGTGAGGAACCAAATCAGAATCTGAATCTAAATCAGAGCCAAAATAAAAAAAAGTAAAAAAATTGCCATAATCAGTGGTATAAAATTTCACCAAATGATTGAATAGCACTATTTTGAAAATAATTTATAGTCACACTTTATTTCAAGGTTGAATTCTCACTTTTAGCAAACCATTAATTATTTAAATGTATTTTATTTTTTAGGGGTTTCACCTTCATTGACAGGGCAGTGGATTTTTACAGACAGAAAACTGTGGGGAGCAGAGATAGGGAAAGGATCGGCAAAGGACCTCAAGTCGACAAAAGAACTCGGGTCGCTGCGAACACCTCATTCAGAGGGGGGGGACTGGGACAGCATTTTCAACCGGGAAAAGTTAGTGAAGGTCAGGCCAAAGTGAAGAGGGGTGCATCACAGTGGTAGGCCAGAAAGAGGCCCTATGGCCAGTCAGCCCCTGACCTCAGTACTATGTGTCAACACACTAACAACTAAGCTTCTAACTTTCTTCTCATTAATAGATAAAGGTATAGGTATTTGTTTAGGGATGCAGAATAAGATCATACTGAACATGTGCTTTGTATGTACTAAAAAGCAGCCAGTATCTAAATAACATGTTAACTAATTAATAAATAGTTTATTGAATGGATTATTTTGATTGAAGGATTCTGCAAGGGGGTAGGTCATGCATGTAATAAACAAACTTCAAGCATTGATGAATGCAATAAGGCAAATATGAAAGTGAAATAAACAGTGCATGCTTTATGCTTTGTATATTTAAAATTAAAAATACACTGCTAAATCAACTCAACATTATGCGATGTGACTATTGCGGATGCACACATTGCGGTATCGATGATGAATTGACATACTGTGCAGACCTCATCAGTAGACTAGGCTTAGAATCAGAACTGAATCTGAATAATAATTAGAATCAGAGTCATAATCATCAGATCAGGATCAGGAAAAATACACTCACAAGGTGATTTTTTGTCTGCTTGTTCAAACTACTTCTTTAAAATGAGCTGAATCAACACAATTATTCCGTTTTTAGGGGGACAACTTAATTGTTCAATCTACTTAAATTTGCCAACATAATCAAGTTCACTTAATCGATTTGAAGAAATTTAATCAGACATGAAGAAATGATTGCATGTGAAACCCAGCATTTTTTATTACAGTGTGTGTTTTTTAGATCTTGCACGTATCAGAGAGACACTGACATTAGATTAGTGTGTTTTTCTAACATTTGTGCTCCATATATGTTCTGTCTGTTCATGCATTCGCTGGGATTTGAAGCCATGGCCTTGTCACTGCTGCTGCTGCTCTACAGTTTGAGCTGCAGAAACACATTCGTGCCAGATTGAATATACCTGTAACCTGTCAGTGTCTCAGCTCTGCATCGTATTAAATGAGTTTTCTAATGTTTGTAGAAGCGAACCAGTGGTCTGTCTGAGAGTAAATGTTTAAAGGAAGCGTACAGCTGTGTGTACAGTCATGTTTGAAGAAACCCGCTGCCTTTTCCAGCTCATCATTTGTGCACAGATGAAGAGGAAATACAAACAAGGATGAAATTTCATCCAAATTTGAAATAAAAATGATCAAATTTGTTTATATTATACCTGTTTTTAATCATTTAAAGACAAATTACATATGCATATACATGTACGCTCACTAAAGCATCATTTCTCCTTCATGCATTTTAACATGTTTTGCTTATCCTGGTCTCTCAGATAGACATGCATGACACTAGACACTAAAGGGAGTTTTGGGAGAGGATGAAGGTCCACACGGTTGCCATGGAGCCAAAGGGTCGCGGGGGTCACAGCTGCAAGAGGCAGCTTTAGGAGATCGCTAACAATTGGGGGTCCACTAATCACACACACACACAGACACACACACACACAGGGGTTTAAATGGAGCACCAGCTCAGCCTGATTCACTCTTAGCAGGAATTCCGTGAGCAGCCACTCAGCCTTTCTCTGTTTCACCCCTTCATTCTCCAAATCTCTCACCTCTCGCCCCTCTGTTGGGCCAGCAAACCACTTCAACAGTCTCACCCTCCCACACGCACACACACACACACACACACAAACACCGCAAGATGTCCTTGGTCCTTTATGGCGGAGGACAGATGGTGTCCTGCCTTAAACCACTCAATTCTTTTTTCCCCTTCTCTCTCTATTTTTTATCTGTGAAGGAAGGGGGAGACAGGCTCTTGGGAAAGTGACCTAAACGTGCTGAACGCTTTAGTGAGGCTGAAGTGGGAAAAGAGAGAAAATGTGCTATATCTGAGGCAAAAACACTAGCAACTGTCCAGTTTTTGGCTTTTCATAAAGTGTTTTTAGTCTAATGTGAACAGAGATCTCCAAGATATGCTTGTAAGTATTTCTTTTGTTGCACTTAATCAATTTGTGTGTGGATTTCATTTACAGTATTGTTATACACAGTATATTAGTGTTTTGTTCCCAATATTCGCAGATGTCCTAAAGAAGTTACAGATCACTGGAGTCTTCAGATGCTGATGTTTTGGAGATGGTTCTCATTTAGATTCTCCTCTGCTGAATGTGGCATACTGAAGGCAAAACTACTATAATTATCAATAAAGTGTTTTTAGTCAGATGCAAACAGAAATCGCCAAAATTTGCTTGTGTTTCTTTTGTTGCACTTAATCAATTTGTGTGTGGATTTCATTTACAGTAAATATATTACTGTTTTCCTACCAATATTCACAGATGTTCTAAAGAAGTTCCAGAATTGCTAAAGTGCTAAAGGATGTGACATTTTGGAGTATAAAACACATTTTTTTTACATAAAATTATCATTTTTTTTGGCCTTTTGTAAAGTATCTTTAGTCTAATGTGAACAGAGATCTCCAAAATATGCTTGTAAGTATTTCTTTTGTTGCACTTAATCAATTTGTGTGTGGATTTTATTTACAGTATTATTATACATACAGTATATTAGTGTTTTGTTCCCAATATTCGCAGATGTCCTAAAGAAGTTCCAGATCACTAGAGTCTTCAGATGCTGATGTTTTGGAGATGGTTCTCATTTAGATTCTCATATAGAATGCTTAATGTGGCACACTGGAGGCAAAACAACTATAACTCCTATCAATTTGTTGACTTTCATAAAATGTTTTTGGTCTAATGCAAACAGAAAACTCCAACATTTGCTTGTAAATGTTTCTTTTGTATAGATGTAAATGACAATATTATTATATCTTAGTGTTTTGTTAAAATATTCACAAATGTTTTAAAGACTTTCTAGATCACTACAATCTTCTGAGGCTGATGTTTTGGAGATGTTCTCATTTTCTAGAATGCTAAAGTGCTAAAGGATGTGACATATCAGAGGGAAAAACATTTTTTTTCATGCAACTATCAAATTTAGTCTAATGCAAACAGACATTTCCAAAATATGCTTTTAAGTGTTTCTTTTGTAGCATTTAAGCAATGTATGCTTGTAGATTTCAATTACAATATTATTATATATTAGTGTTTAGTTAAAAGTGTTTACAGAAGTCCAAAAGAAGTTCCAGATCCCCAGAACAATGCTGACTTTTCTGGAATGCTAAAGTGCCAAAGAATGTGGCGTATTGGAGGCAAAAGCTGCTTTTTTTCATGAAACTATAAATATTTTTGTTTGTTTTTTTGTAAAGTGTTTTAGTCTAATGTAAAAAGAAAAAAAATCTTCAAAATAAGCTTGTGTTTTCTTTTGTTGCACTCATTCAGTTTGTGTGTGGATTTCATTTACAGTATTATTATACGTATATTAGTATTTTGTTCCCAATATTCACAGATGTCCTTAAGAAGTTCCAGATCACTAGAGTCTTCAGATGCTGATGTTTGGTGATGGTTCTCATTTAGATTCCCCTCTAGAATGCTAAATGTGGCACACTGGAGGCAAAACAACTATAACAACTATCAATTTGTTGACTTTCAAGTGTTTTTAGTCAAATGCAAACAGAAATCTCCAAAATTTGCTTGTGTTTCTTTTGTTGCACTTAATCAATTTGTGTGTGGATTTCATTTACACTACACACATTAGTGTTTTCCTACTAATATTCACAGATCTTCTAAAGACGTTCCACAACTGCTAAAGTGCTAAAGGATGTGACATTTTAGAGTTTTTTTCATGGAACTATAAGATTTTGGCTTTTTGTAAAGTATTTTTTGTCTAATGCAAACAGAAATCTCCAAAATATGCTTGTAAGTGTTTTTTTTGTTGTTGTTGTTGTTGCACTAAATCAGTTTGTGTATAGATGTAAATGACAATATTAATATATCTTAGTGTTTTGTTAAAATATTCACAAATGTTTTAAAGGCTTTCTAGATCACTACAATCTTCTGAGGCTGATGTTTTGAAGATGTTCTCATTTTCTAGAATGCTAAAGTGCTAAAGGATGTGACATATCAGAGGGAAAAACACTGTTTTTTTTTTCATGCAACTATCAAATTTAGTCTAATGCAAACAGACATTTCAAGTGTTTCTTTTGTTGCACTTATGCTTGTAGATTTCAATTACAATATTATTATATATTAGTGTTTAGTTAAAAGTGTTTACAGAAGTCCAAAAGAAGTTCCAGATCACCAGAACAATGCTGACTTTTCTGGAATACTAAAGTGCCAAAGAATGTGGCGTATTGGAGGCAAAAACTGCTTTTTTTCATGAAACTATAATTTTTTTTGTTTGTTTTTTTGTAAAGTGTTTTAGTCTAATGTAAAAAGAAAAAAAATCTTCAAAATAAGCTTGTGTTTTCTTTTGTTGCACTCATTCAGTTTGTGTGTGGATTTCCTTTACAGTATTATTATACGTATATTAGTATTTTGTTCCCAATATTCACAGATGTCCTTAAGAAGTTCCAGATCACTAGAGTCTTCAGATGCTGATGTTTGGTGATGGTTCTCATTTAGATTCCCCTCTAGAATGCTAAATGTGGCACACTGGAGGCAAAACAACTATAACAACTATCAATTTATCAAAATTTGCTTGTGTTTCTTTTGTTGCACTTAATCAATTTGTGTGTGGATTTCATTTACAGTACATACATTAGTGTTTTTCTACTAATATTCACAGATGTTCTAAAGACGTTCCACAACTGCTAAAGTGCTAAAGGATGTGACATTTTAGAGTTTTTTTCATGGAACTATAAGATTTTGGCTTATTGTAAAGTATTTTTTGTCTAATGCAAACAGAAATCTCCAAAATATGCTTGTAAGTGTTTTTTTTTTTTTTTTTTTTGCACTAAATCAGTTTGTGTATAGATGTAAATGACAATATTAATATATCTTAGTGTTTTGTTAAAATATTAACAAATGTTTTAAAGACTTTCTAGATCACTACAATCTTCTGAGGCTGATGTTTTGAAGATGTTCTCATTTTCTCCCATAAAAATGATGTACAAGAGGCATCATTGTGTACAAATTTATAATCAAATAACTTAATTCTATTCACCTGCATTGTGTTGTAGCCTCAAATAAAGGACCATTTTTGTTTTCTAATGAGCAATTGAACCATTCAGTGCTCACTAATAGCTAAACACACTCTCTGTTAACCCGTGCTGGTTCTCTATGATTCTCTTCCTCAGCTGTTAGTGAGTGCATGTGGCCATCAGCGTTCAACCGGACAGATTAACAGCCATTTTAACCTATAGTTCAGACAGCTCCATTGATCTGGACTGATATACTTCGGTATAAATCCCCAGTGAAACAAATCAGGGTCGAAATCTGGGTTTAATCTGAGGTTAGTCCATCTCTATTGATCCAGCAGGGCTTTCAGGACTCTGCTCTTCTAGAATTATAGGAGTGTTTTGAAGTTCATGAGGAAAGTTCTGATGTTCTAGATAGAATCATGGGATTGTTCTGATGATGGAGCTCACATTAGGAAAGTTCTAATCTTATGGAAGTTCTACTGTAGAAAGGGTGTGTTCTGACAGTATGAAAGACATTTTAATGCATTTTAATTGAGTGTTTTTATGTCAGTGCTCACACACACAAGAACCTTTTTAGCATTCTAGATCACTGGAATGTTCTAAGGCTGATGTTCTCGTGTTCTCTAGAATTATCAGAAGCTTCTGATGATGGTTAGCGGAGATCTACAAATAGAGTGCTTTTATATCATACCATCAAGAAATATGAGATGTTCTTGGTCCTCCGTGTGTGTGAGCACTGACATAAAAACAATTCATGAATTCATTTATTAATTTTCCTTCAGCTTAGTCCCTTATTTATCAGGGGGCCCCACGGCGGAATGAACCGTCAACTATTCCAGCATATGTTTTACACAGCAGATGCCTTTCCAGCTGCAACCCAGTAATGGGAAACACCCATACACCCACACATGCATACACTACACCAATTAGGCTTATTCAATTCACCTATAATGCATGTCTTTGGACTGTGGGGGAACCGGAGGCCACGGAGGAAACCCACGCCAACACAAGGAGAACATGCAAACTCCAAGCAGAAATGCCAACTGACCCAGCTGGGACTCGAATCAGTGACCTGCTTGCTGTGAGGCGAAAGTGCTAACCTCTGAGCCACCGTGGATTCAATACATGGACAACTCTGCAAACCATCATCAGAAGATTCCAGCTATTCTAGAACTGTAGAATATGAGAACATCAACATTTAAATATTACCAGATACAGGACAGTACAGTATTGTCAGTTTATGTCAGTGAGCATTTCCGCCAATGCTTTCAGTCATAGTGCTTTAAAGTCTGGGGGTTCTATTTTAATGATCTAGGTGCACAGTCTAAAGCTCATGGTGCGAAAGCATTAACGGCGTGTCTGAATCCACTTTTGCTATTTAAGGGCGGAAGAATACGCTCAGCAGCAGAGCATATGGTCTAACAGGGTATACTGATTATTCTCTTAATGAGTTATGGGTGTGTTTTAAGCATATTGTGCCTTAAACCAATCAGAGTCTCCTTTCTTATTCTCTTTAAGAGTCAGTTGCGTCTGACCATGGTGCATTTGCTTTGTACATGGTGGACTTTGTAAGAGGAAATACTGAACGCTTCACTAGCAGGTTAAACAGACCAACTGCAGCACATGGATAAAGAACGAGCCTCCTCCATTCGGCCTCTTTACTTTCTCTTTACTTTACTCTTTACTCCTTTTACACTGAAGACATTTATTAGCCTACATATTTAATTTTATCTGTTAAGCACAAAGATTTGTTTTAAAACTATTTCTAAATTCAGTTGTAATTTCCAGCAAAAGAATAAATAAACAATAATAAAGAGTGGTCAAAAACTGAGTCATATCCAAACACACGTCCTGTTCTTATGCCCCATATGGTGATGCACACGTCTCCAAAACCCGACAGGTGGACAAATCTAAGCTTGCTTTTATTAAAGCAAATATAAATATGCATATAATAAATAACACTGCTAATAAT
Source organism: Danio rerio (assembly GCF_052040795.2). NCBI lineage: Eukaryota > Metazoa > Chordata > Actinopteri > Cypriniformes > Danionidae > Danio > Danio rerio. The sequence goes on from NC_141024.2 coordinate 6,097,259, forward strand.
AATGACATTATACAGATTGTCATGAATAAACTGAAAAAGCCCCCTGACATGAAGATAGCATGGCTTAGTGTTTTTATATTTATGCAAAAAATAATAATAATAATCTTATTACAACAATAATAATCTCTTTTTTTTCATTTGTAAAGATATTTGTCTATTTCTGTACATCATGTGTGTATAAAGCAATGTGTACACGTTTTGGACCTGTATAGGTGCATTAGCTGGTCAATGGCGCTGTGTATTTCAGTTCCTCAAAATTGCAATGCGCCAACAATGAGCCTTAACACACATCCTTTATATACCAGCACACCCATTAGTCCACAAAGTGGTGCAAATGGATTTATTATTTAAATAACATGGTGCAAAATGTGAAAATTAGGGTTGCACTGGTCTGAAAAAAGCAACAAATGGCACCAAACAGGTCTTGCGCCTTATTACGCCGGCTGTATTGTAGGTCCACCTTCACATGGGTATTTATATTTTAATTAGCTTAGAAAAATATCTATTATCTGTTTATTTTAGTATGATCATTATATATATATATTTTTTTATTAATTTTTTTTTAATTGCTGTTACATACAGTATATTGAAAAAAAAATCGTTATTGCAACAATAATGCATATATTTCCCCAGTATATGATGCAGCCCTAAACAGATCAGACTGCAGGAGGAGCAAAACACCCGTGTGGGCTTTTAATGGTCTGTTGCAAAAGCGGTAAAATCCAATCAGCCATTAAACTACCAAACTCCTGCCTGGGTCCAGGAGAAAGAGAATCACAGTTTTCACCCGTTCGGTCGTAAAAGTTTCGTCAACAGGGGAATCAATCAGCGAGCTCGCCGCCTCCCAAAGATCGCGGACGATCAACTAAATATCTTAATGACTTTAGGATTTGCACATTACAGTTTTATCATAACTGCCTAAGCTTCTCAGACAAAGATTTACAGCCATTATCTAAATAATACCCCTAATTAGTGTGTTCATTATATCCTCCCACACAAAGCCAGAGACACAGACACCTCTGGATTACCTACTTAATCTGATGATGCGATGTCATTTTCCCACTCTCTGGAACCGGTACCAAATGTTTGTCACAATCGGGCGGAAAATACATAATCCTCACAAATGCGCTAAATTAGAGGAACATCACACCAGACATGGAGCAAAAATCTCAACGCACAACCCACAGGAACATGCAGGAGCTCCAAACCATATTAAACTCCCACAGCCTGCTGAAATATAGATGTAATTCGGCATTTTTATTGTAATAATGGATATGCCCACTGGGCTTCAAAAGTATACATATTTAAACAACGACCCGATAAAAATGAGGCAGCTATATTGAGTCTGTCAATGAAGGGAAAGGATCAAGCAGGGGGAGATTAGGTTATAAAACTGCATTATATTCGTTTAAAGTTTGAAATCTAATGTGTATTTAAATGCAGAAACATATGTAGAATGCAGAAACACGGTAAACATACAGTGTGCAGCTCAAAACAATGCTGTAAAATCAGTTTTCACTCAGTTATTCCCAATAAAATTCACAATTACAAAGAATTACAGTGAATTTAAATACGAATGTTGCCATTTACAACATCTTTTGCATAAAAAAACAAAAGTGTGTGTGTGCGTGTGTGTGTGCGTGTGTGTGTGTGTATGTGCTTTGGTTGCTGCTGACCTTATTGTGTGTGAGTGTGTGTGACCTTGTGCAGTTGTGTGTGTTGTACATTTGTGTGTATGTGTTTTTTGTACGTATATGTGTATGTTGGTGTTGTTGAGCTCTGTTGTGCATGTTCGTAGTGTGTGTGTGTGTGTGCGTGTGTGTGTGTGTGTGTGTGTGTGAGTGTGTTTTGGGTGCTGTTTACCGGAGTTGTGCGTGTGTAGTGTGTGTATAAGTGTGTGTTTTGGGTGCTGTTGACCTGAGTTGTGTGTGTGCTCAGTATATGCATATGTGTGTGTGTGTGTGTGTGTGTGTGTGTGTGTGTCTTTTGGGTGCTGCTGACCCGAGTTGTGTGTTTGTGCAGTGTATGGATGTGTGTCTGTGTGTTTTGGGTGCTGCTGACCTGAGTTGTGCATGTGTGTAGTGTATGCATGTGTGTGTGTGTGTGTATGTGTGTTTTGGGTGCTGTGGACCTGAGTTGTGTGTGTGTGCAGTGTGTGTATATGTGTGTGTTTAGGTGCTGCTGACCTGAGTTGTGCATGTACGCACCGTGTGTGTGTGTGTATGTGTGTGTGTGTGTGTGTGTGTTTGTTTTGGATGCTGCTGACCTAAGTTGTGCATGTGCGCAGTGTGTGTGTGTGTGTGTTTTGTGTGCTGCTGACCTGAGTTGTGCATGTGCGCAGTGTGTGTGTGTGTGTGTGTGTGTGTGTGTTTGTGTGTGTGTGTGTGTGTGTGTGTGTGTGTGTGTGTGTGTGTGTGTTTGTGTGTGTATGTTTTGGGTGCTGCTGACCTGAGTTGTTCATGTGCGCAGTGTGTGTGTGCGTAGTGTGTGTGTGTGTGTGTGTGTGTGTTTGTGTGTGTTTGTTTTGGGTGCCGCTGACCTGAGTTGTGCGTGTGCGCAGTGTGTGTGTGTGTGTGTGTGTGTGTGTGTGTGTGTGTGTGTGTTTGTGTGTGTGTGTGTGTGTGTGTATGTTTTGGGTGCTGCTGACCTGAGTTGTGCGTGTGCGCAGTGTGTGTGCGCAGTGTGTGTGTGTGTGTGTTTGTGTGTGTGTTTGTGTGTGTGTGTGTGTGTGTGTATGTTTTGGGTGCTGCTGACCTGAGTTGTGCGTGTGCGCAGTGTGTGTGCGCAGTGTGTGTGTGTGTGTGTGTGTGTGTGTGTGTGTGTTTGTGTGTGTGTTTGTGTGTGTGTGTGTGTGTGTGTATGTTTTGGGTGCTGCTGACCTGAGTTGTGCGTGTGCGCAGTGGGGGCTTTAACAGCGAGCGCTGAACTGGCCCTCTTTTATCAGCAGTATAATAGGCCTTCGCTCACAGCTGACCAACACTATCAAAGAGAGAGCAGGCATGTGGGATTACAGATTTAACGAGGCCTTTGTGCACGCTAATTACATGTGAATGAGGGTCTGCAGGAGCTCATCCACCCCTTATATCTGCCACAGGTGAACCCCAAACAAACCCCCCACACACATTTTTCGACCCAAAACACAACTCGGAGTTGATATGAGAAACATTTATGTGATGAAATTTATCCCAGCTGATTTATTTTCCTCTGCATTCACCTGAAAATGTAAAGAGTTACAAAATACACAGGTTAAAACTTAAAAATGTAAATATGTTTTATAGACATTCATCTGTATTGTTTTTGTAACGACAATATTTTATTTGTATTTCTGTTTTCTAAAACATTTGATGTATATTAATTTAATTTAATATCATTATTAATATCACATTCTTGAGATTATATAAGTATTAGGCATGGGCCGTATAAGATTCTGAGGGTATGAAAACCTTGGATAAAAATGATCACGGTTTCACAGTATTATGATTACTGTTCTAAAATTCATCCTTTTTAAATGTGTCTTTGCAATTATAAATGTGTCTTTACATTTTAAAACGTAATTTTTGCAATTTAAAACGCCGTCTTTACCTATTAAAGCAGCATATTTACATTTTAAAATGGCATCTTTACAATTCAAAACGCCGTCTTTACATATTAAAACTGCATTTTTACCATTTAAAATGTCATCTTTACATTTTAAAACGCCATCTTTACAATTTAAAGCAGCATCTTTACATATTAAAATGGGATATTTACATTTTAAAGCGTCATCTTTACATATTAAAATGGCATCTTTACATATTAAAATGGGATATTTACATTTTAAAGCGTCATCTTTACATATTAAAATGGCATCTTTACATATTAAAATGGGATATTTACATTTTAAAGCGTCATCTTTACATATTAAAATGGCATCTTTACATTTTAAAATTGCATCTTTACAATTTAAAACGCCGTCTTTACATATTAAAACAGCACCTATACATATTAAAACGCCATCTTTACATATTAAAACAGCACCTATACATATTAAAATGGCATCTTTACATATTAAAACAGCACCTTTACATATTAAAATAGAATCTTTACATATTAAAATGGAATCTTTACATATTAAAACAACACCTTTACATATTAAAACAGCACCTTTACATATTAAAATGGCATCTTTACATATTAAAACGGCACCTTTACATATTAAAACAGCAACTTTACATATTAAAACAGCACCTTTACATATTAAAATGGCATCTTTACATATTAAAATGGCATCTTTACATATTAAAACGGCATCTTTACAATTCAAAACGCCATCTTTGGATATCTTTTCTGCTGGAGATACTGTCAAAAAATCAAAAAATGTAAATAAAAAAATTACACAAACCACAGGACTGGTACAGCAGAAAATTTTGCCGGTTTTAAAACCTTGACTTTTCCAAATTGCTACACCTTGAAAACAGTTATCGTCCCATGCCTAATAAGTAAATATTGTTGATTTATTATATAATGCTTATACTGATATAATGCATGATGTCTGTCTGTTAAGGATATCTGCTCACTGTTTTAATCATGCAATGAAAAAATCTCTGAAAAAAAGAAAAATCCCCTCGGTGATCATGTTTTGAATTGGAACATTTAGTTACTCAACCGTCCTGTCTAATTAAACCACGAGAAATTAAATAACTCCAGCGCAGGGTCGGTATAATTACTGCTAATTTATGGCTGGGATTATTCACCGTTAATTCTTATTCTCTCAAACAGAGATTGGTGAAACTCTAGCAGAGATAACTGTTTAATAATAATAAACGTCAGGTTCTTTCTGTCCCTTTAACAGGTCCGGCATTGTTTATGCGTTATTAGCATGTGTAATTGAACAGCCCATAGTTTGCATATTACTTTATTAAGCTAATGTGTTTTCTGCTCGGCCGTGCACGACTGTGTTAAAGCTTCTGAATCTTAAAATTACAACTCAATTAACACGAGCGCTCTTCATATTGCAACAAAAACTCAGGAGCATTTCTCAAAAATGTAGAGATGAATTTTTTTTTTTGAGGGAAGGCATTGGATGGAAAAACACTGTTTGCTTTTAAATGCACCTGTCAGTTTTGAGATTTAAGACTTTTTGGCTTTTCTGAATTGTTTTTTCTTCACTCTAATGGAAAGAAAGCACCTGAAATACCTTTTTAGTCTTTCTGTCTTTGCACATTATCGATCGGTGTGCATAGATTTAATTACCATGCATGTTTTTTTTAATAATAATTTTTTCAGGGTGTTCACCTTTAATTGATATGGAGGGGAAGGATCGGCACAGGACCAAAATGCGGGAATCAAACTTGGGTCACCATGAGCACCAGAGTGCATGTGTCGACGCAGTAACCACTACACCACTGGCACCAACACAATACATATTTTTCAAGGCTGTTTTCTTGGTTATTTTTTGCATCTGCTAAACAGAGCCATCAATCTCAACTTTCCACCAAACTTCATAGCTTTATTCAATCACTGTTAACGATTTTTCTAAATCACACTGTATTTAACTGTAAGGGTGCTGTGGCATCTCTGGTTCGGTTCATTTGGTCCGGACCAAGGGCAATCAATGATACATTGCAGCATTTTCTGCCGTCTTTGGGTCCTTTTCACACCACACTGCTGGCTTTGGTCCGAACTAGTTGAAAAGAACCAAAATGCAGTCATGTGACAAAACCCACAACCCTCATTGGCCAGATGTTATTGAACGTATTTCCGAAAGTAAACAAACCGGCAGACACAAAATGTGGATTTTGACTACAGAGCTACAACTCCTCTGGCTGATTGTACCCCTGCTCATAGAATACTATATTGTTTGTATACATCATTGTAGACAAACTATACATTTCGAGAATGAAGTGCGGCTGCGGCTGAAAAACAATGTTTTAACATTTATCAATGTTTGCAAACGACGAAGGCGCATCGCATGTCACTTTAGAACACAGGTGTCAAACTCAGTTGCAAAAGGGCAGCAGCTCTGCAGAGTTTAGTTCCAACCCTAATTAAACACACCTGATCAAACTAATTGAGTCCTTCAGGCTTGTTTGAAACCTACAGGTAAGTGTGTTGGAGCAGGGTTGGAACTAAACTGTGCAGGACTTCGGCCCTCCAGGAATTGAGTTTGACACACCTGCTTTAGAAGGAGGCATAAGTTAATTTTTGGCTAAACTGCGACATGGTCATCTTTCGAAAACATTACCAACGATCCATCAGGTTATGTTTTTCCCTCTCTCTCTCTGGTTGAAATTGTTGGTAAAGCGCTGTCAACAAACATTTTACCTCCACATTCCATAATGCACAGCGCACCTCTTCAAGGTACTCGAGTACGATTGCCACATTTACACCTGCCCAAATTAATCCATACCAAGAGGGAAGACGAACTCTAGTGCAATTCAACCGAACTAAATAAGCCAGGTGTGAAAACACCCTAATATGAACTGAATTTTACTGTAGAACAATTTTGCAGTATGTTACTGTATTTTAAAGCTGCAGAATGAAAATGACTGTAAATTTTACAGTAAAGAAATACAATAATTACAATAGTAAATACATATACAGCAAGATAAATGATGCTGTAAATGTGAATACAGTAAGTTACTATAGATTCTACAGGAAGCTGTCCACGGTGTATATTCTGAGGAATATGCTCATACATCATTTTCCTTATATATAACTTTCTTTCGGGCAGTTCACAGGATTTTGTGAATCATGAAGTGATAAATAGATTCCCAAAATTCCCTCTTTAAAAGAATGGACTTTAATGTGTCAAATAAATCAAAGATTATCCAAAACTTATAATAGCTTGTTGTTGGAAAAATACAGAAAGCCCTCATTTTAAACAATGGTTGCAAGAATTGTCCCATTGCTTGGCTTTAGAAAAATTAACATATATAGTTGAGAAAAAAAGCTAAAAGGTTTTTCAAGATATGAAATCCCTTTGTAGGATTTCTGAAGGAAGCTGATACAAATCTTTTGTCTGTATAACTTGTGTTTTCTATCACTTGCTATTAATATTGTTGTTTTGATACCTTTATTTTGTATGTGAATGTGCATGCATTTTTTTGTATTTTCTAAATAATTTATTGATTTATTTATGTTTTGTTTAGTGCATGTTAAAAGTTCCTAAAATCAAAAAAGACAGTGTCTTTGAATGAATGAAATAAATGAATTAATTCAAGATTTTTTAAATCTGACATCAGTCAATTTTCTTTGAGCTAGAATTATCCTCATATTAGTTTATATTTAATTAAACAATAAATTATTTGCAAATGTAGCCATTTATCACATTAAAAAAAAATTGTATGCAATTCTTAAAGTCACTAATCGTTTATAGAAATAAACTAAAAAAAATTATGCTCGCATTTTGTTCAAATAAAATAAGCTAAAACAACACACTTTGTGAGGTTTTTTTTGGGACAACTTAATTGTTTTATGTTCAATCCACTTAAATTTGTCAAAACTAAAGAGCCAACTTAATTCCTTCATGTTGTCCCTACACAAATCGATTGAGTGGAACACAGCATTTTTTACAGTGTATGATGATAAATATTAGTTAATATTTTTTAACCCTCTTCACGTGCAGTGTCTTGCCTTAGGAAATATTTTCCACTGCAGAGGACAAAGATGCATGACAAGAAATAATGTGTGTAAAAAACAAAAAATGCACTCTTTATAAGATATGACTCTAATCTGGCAAAAAACTATAGTGAAAATTAAAT
>NC_141024.2:6107500-6162500 GCF_052040795.2 Danio rerio
CGGCTACATAAAAAATTTACTCCAAAACAATACTGCATATCAATAATAAATTGTGAAATATTTCAACTTAACGAAAGCCAGGCTGGGTACTTCTGGAGCCCAATGCGCCCACTGCACCCTGTCACTGCTGATCCCTGTGTGCTTGTTTTCAGGAGAGCGCAATGGGATGCGGCTTGAGCGTCGAGTCTGGTGCGACCAATGAACGCGCCGCTGCCGCATCTGTCAGGCGCGTCTGACCAATCGACAGCGGCGCGAGGCGGATCTCAGGTGCGCGCCTCTGCGTCCTCGCGGCTCTGGCGCGCTGGGGAGCCGCCTGTGGCACAGAGTAGCTGTGGAAACTATGGCGACCGCGGCGTCCAACCACTACAGCATCCTCACGTCCAGCGCGGAGCCCGGCAGCATGCAGCAGACGCCGCCGCCGGCCTACAGGGACGCGCACAGCCTGCTGCAGAGCGAGTACACCACCCTGCAGAGCAGCGGGGGCACGCTCGGCCACGCGCACCAGTGGCTGACGGCGGCGCTGTCTCACGGGGGAGAGGGGTCGCCGTGGCCCGCCAGCCCGCTGGGCGAGCAGGACATTAAGCCGGTGGAGGAGCTGCAGCACTCGCCGAGACAAGCGCATCTGGTGCCGCAGAGCCAGCATCACGAGACGGCCGCCTGGCGCGCCACGACCACCGCGCACATGCCGAGCATGAGCACCTCCAACGGGCAGAGCCTAATCTACTCTCAGCCCGGCTACGGCGAGATGCACCACGAGGAGCACCACAGCCCGCATCTGAGCGAGCACGGCCACCCGCAGAGCCTACACTCGGACGAGGACACGCCGACCTCCGACGACCTGGAGCAGTTCGCCAAGCAGTTCAAGCAGCGGCGGATCAAGCTGGGCTTCACGCAGGCGGACGTGGGGCTCGCGCTGGGGACCCTCTACGGCAACGTCTTCTCCCAGACCACCATCTGCAGGTTCGAGGCGCTCCAGCTGAGCTTCAAGAACATGTGCAAACTCAAGCCGCTGCTGAACAAGTGGCTGGAGGAGGCGGACTCCACTTCGGGAAGCCCGACCAGCCTGGATAAGATCGCCGCGCAGGGCAGGAAAAGGAAAAAGCGCACCTCCATCGAGGTGAGTGTCAAAGGGGCCCTGGAGAGCCATTTCCTCAAGTGCCCGAAACCAGGCGCGTCCGAGATCAACTCGCTGGCGGACAGCCTGCAGCTGGAGAAGGAGGTGGTGCGGGTCTGGTTCTGCAACCGGCGGCAGAAGGAGAAGCGGATGACGCCCCAAAATGGACCGATGGCCGGGAGCGAGGATGTGTACGGGGACGCCTCGCCTCACCACGGGGCGCAGACACCTGTTCCGTGAGAGAGGGGAGGATTGAACATAACCGACTGTTTCTTTGTCCCGGTCATAAGCCCGTTCTGGGCGGACCGACGGTGATGAAGCGTCTCTGTGTGTGGCACCTCCGAGCGCGCGTGGTTGCGCGAACAATATACGGGCACGGGCGCGAGAAAACGCGAGCAAACCGGGGCGCGCAGAATCTGAAGAGGAACGTATATATTCTTTTATTTAAGAGATTTCTTTTCAAGTCCGGGGATCTGTGAAAGCATCATATCACTTCCAACCGAAAGCTGTGAAAAGGCGTCAGGGGCGCGCCATCTTCCCCTCATGACCACAAAAGGTTTATTCCTGATTGATATTAATCCGGTGCAGTGTCTGCTCTCTCTTACGAATATTAATGGCAAATGCTTCATTATTATTATTATTATTATTATTATTTATTATTATTATTATTATTAATTATTATAATTATTATTATATGTTCCAGAATTCCAAAATAGTCGAATATAATACCAAACAAAATCACAAAGGGTTTAACACTAATCGAAATTGTTTAATTTATTCACCTGCATAATTAGACTAAATTAAAATAATAATAATAATAATAATTATTATTATTATTATTATTATTATTATTATTATTATTATATTTATTTTAATTATTTAAATAAAAGGACTCAACAATTCAAACTAATCGAAAAATGTAAATTATTATTTTATTTTACTTGTCTTTTTAAATATTATTTACATGCACATAAAGGTATCACTGCAAAATATTAATGCAATTCTCTCATTTCGGTCACAACAAAGGCTGCCAAGTGCTGCTGTGTGTTTTTCACAGGCAAAGCAGCCCGATTTCATGCAGATCACGGATTCACACTGCTGGTGCAAAACAGAGGCCTGAGGAAACATTAAAGCCTCTCTAGAATCGCGCTGCTGTGGATCATCGAAATGACTGTTTTAAAAGAAATCCAATGATACCAGCTTCATAATTATCCACTCAGTTGTTGTTTTTAAATCATTTTTTATAAGCATCCAAAAAAATGAGGCAGGGGCTCTTTTTTAAATAGCATTTGTTTAATCAATCATTTTTGTTATTTCGTTTAATTTTTAGTTTCTGTATAATTTATGATTTCAAAAAGAAACCAAAATAGACTCATGTTGCATATAAAAACAAACCAAGTTTAATTAATTTATTTTCCTAGAAACGCGGAAATAATGCAGAAATCATGTCCAGATTTGTAAAAACAAAGACTAATAATAATAATAATAATAATAATAATAATACAGGCCATTTTATTGCCAATTATTATTAAATTGTGTGATTTTGTGCGTCAACTAAATGTATAAGCCTCAACATGTTTGTATCTGTTTGCTATTTGTGTTTATCCCGAATTTGTCTTTTCCTTTAACGAGAACTACTATTACACCAGCTGTGTTACAATTATCTGATGGCCTGCATCGAAAAACAAGGACATTGTGCGTTTTCATTTTTATTTTTGATATATATATATATTGCTCTGTGAATACTTGTATATTTGTGCACTTAACCTGGCACTGCCAAAGCACAAGCTGTCAGTGTGCCCTATTGAGACCGGTAATGTCTTTGGTTTTGACAGAAAAAATTGCACAGTTTTTAAAAGCCTTTTGTCATTAAATGAATACATTTTTATATAAAGAAGTGCCTCTCATGAGTCTGTGGCCCGTGAATGGAGATCCTCGAGATAAATGGATTCACAATTTCACACATTATGTGAGCATCAAGGCTGTTGAATATAATGTTGCCTCGGGATGAGATGATGCTGTAGATCCTTTACAATTCCTTCGTTTCGATCTGCAAATGTTTGCCATTTCACTGCTAATGGAGACGGATTAGATGGTACAAAAAGAGGTTGCGAGTGAATGTTTTATGACGCTTTTCTGTTTCATAATAGGACTTATTTATAAAATATCTCAAATGACTTTGAAATATAACTTGGAAATGTCAAGATAACAATAACAATGCTTCATTAGTAATATTTTAAACGGAAAAAAAATATGTTGCCTAATTTTAATAGGCGATACATCTATTTTAATCATAGACATTTCTTTAATATCGATTTACTACTCCGTCATTGAACAATTAAAAAAAAACATCAGAAAACAATAGACGCGAGATTTGTTTATTTTTCTTGCTGTGTTTTTTTAAAATATAAATTTAAGGCCTTGGGAATTTTAACTGCCTTAAAAAACTGCAAAAAGCCGCATTAGTGTGTCTGTGTGTGTGTGTGTGTGTGTGTGTGTGTGTTTCCCCTAAATGAGCATATGCTGTGAAGCGAGCGCCATCTATTGACAATATCCTAGAGAAGCTGAAATATTAGGCTACTATTTGCTTGTTTTCGTTTACTATTGTAGGTAAAAAAAACATTAATCCGTATATATAAACTGAGCATATATTTTATAAATATGCGTAAATCTGAAACCAAATAAGTTGTCATAGAATATTTCAGGTTACTAGTATTTTTTTTTTTGTATATATATATATATATATATATATATATATATATATATATATATATATATATCTCGTAGCAAAGTATAGTAACAGTCTTTAAACGTGCCAAATGGTCGTATTAGCTTAGCTGTAAATCGTTTGAGTAACGTGTAGGCTAACCGAGTTTTTTTCTGACGAGCTAATGTTTGAGAGAGAGTTCTTACCTTTGAAAGTTGTCGTGTTGTGCAGGTGAACATAAAACATGTTTAGATGAGTCTCTCGGGGCCGTAGATCAACTTTAAAACCTCACTTCAAATCCGTTGTGTTCCCTTAAGCCAAATATTAACGTAGACATTACTTGTTGTGCCATAAACAAACCAGTTCAAATTAAAGTCACGGTTGGCTAACAAGCAAAGTTCCCGGAAATATTTCGAACGTTCTGTTATTGACTTGATAGAATCATTGTTAGTTTTCTGGTCAACACAAACACGTCATGCTACTGTATAACGTTCATGGAACGTGTTCGAATTATCTAAAAAGGTTTTGAAGTGTACTTTGGAGTACTCAGAAAACACTCAGAAGTAGCCTAGTACTTCTCTCCTATAATGTCAGCAACGTGGTATTTCTCAACGTTCATTTAACGTTCGCATAACCAACTAATTAAATAAATAAAGTAAATAACATTTTCCAAACTTAAGCAGAACGATTTTTACATATTTTACACACATAAATATGGTAAATATTCAGGGTACAGTCGGGTAAATATGACAAGATACAATTGAATTAGATAAACTGAATTAAATTAAATAAACTTAGAACAAGCCCAATAAAAAGGTTTATATAAGGCTAATGCTTACTAATTCCATCTTAAAAAATAATAAGCTTCCTTCCATTTGTAATATTTTAAATAAAAAATATTTTAAGAAGGCTTGTGTATTTTAAGAAAGAGTTTAAAATCCTTCTAATTAATAAAACAATAATTTGATGACATTATAAAGGACTCTACAAAATACTAATATTATTTTAAATAAACTCTTTTAAATAATTTTTAAGCAAGAAATTATCATTTAGAGTGCACTATAAAATTATTTATTGCTTTATTTATTTATTTATTTTGCAAACAATTTATATGGGCTGAATTTAAACTAAAAAATTAAGTTGAATGTTACCCCATATAAATTGTTTGCAACCACTTACCTTAAAAAAATCGAGTAAATTGAATATAATTTTAGTAAAATTCCGTATAACCATGTTTGTTTTATCATAAATACATTACAATAAATGACATTTCACCCATATTCTGACATTATCTATTTTTCTTAAGTTAAAACATGACTTTACTTGCATTTTATTGGCTTTATGTTTTAAAAATCACTTAAAAATACATTTAATTTGATGCAGACACTAAAATAATGAAACATCTTTAAGTAATAAATATTAAAAAAACACGCAAACACAAAGCCAGAATCAGTTAATTTAATACAGCTATATTTCATGAAACATTTTGAGTATCTTTAACACATTTCCCAGACAGTTTTAGTTCCTTATGTTACAGTGATCAATAGTTCATGTACACTCCTCAATATAGTCCATAATAAGTCCATCAGGGTCATGACACACACAACACAGACTCTGTAATATGGCTTAAAAATCATATGAAGACATTTCCATCATAATTCCATCTTTGGGTTGCCATATATCCATCACATTTGGCGTATTATTTAGGGCTGTATATGTCTAGTGAGGTCAAGATACAAGATTGTCATGAACAGACGATAAAACTGGCTAGAATATCTAAGCTCAACAAGGAAGCATTAAAAATTGATCTGCGATGCTTGTAGCGAGTTTGTTTGAAGACTATAGCCTTGAATCTGCCCTAGTGAGAATGATTTGAAATTCATTCAATATAATCAAACAAACCGTGTGTAAAACAGCTCTCAGAGTATAACGCAACAAGAAATAGATGCAAAACTCATCAAAAGTCTTTTACAATATTTGAAATAGAAAATTAACAATAAATAAATAATTATAAAAAAGGTCAAGTGGTCCAGGAATAACACACAACACATATATACAAATTAAAAAGTATTTAAATATACTATAAATGTTTGTATATTAGAATCAGGCACAGAATTAAATCAAGAATAATGTAAACAAACAAACAAACATTTTAGGAAAGAACACACTGTGTAAATCATATTTGAAATTTCATTGTCCTTCGGCTTGGTTCTCTTTATTTATCAGGGGTCGCCACAGCGGAATGAACCGCCAACTATTCCAGCAAATGTTTTACACAGCGGATGTTCTTATAGCTGCAACCCAGTACTGGGAAAAACCCATACACACTCATTCACACATGGGGGGAAATCCAGTAATATCTGGATGCAGCCTTTATGATGCAAGCTGAGAAGCGATGCAATGCAGACACAATGCACTCAATGCAGCTAGTGACGTCACTCTTATGTAGGGTTAGGGGTGGGGTTAGGTGAGTCCATTAAAAAGCATTGCATGCAGCCCAGATTGCATCTGCACCAGGTCTGCAACCCCGGAGGAAACCGACGCAAACACCGAGAGAACATACAAACTCCACACAGAAATGCCAACTGGCCCAGCCAGGACTCGAACCAGCGACCTTCTTGAACTGAGGCGACAGGGCTAACCACTGAGCCACTGCGTCACCACATTTTAAAGTTAAGTAAAATAAAGATTTACATGAAAATGTCCATAATTTCTCCATAATATCACATTTATCTTACATTTTCTTTGTAATTATTAGTAAAACACCATTTTTAAATCAGCATGTGAGGGTTTTACCAATTTTCTAAGTTCTTTCTGAAGTATTTTGGCACATTTAAATAATTATTAAAATGCAATCTTCTGTTTTTGGTTTTGCTTAACAAAGACCTTTTCTAATTATGCACCAGTTAATAAATGTGACATTTTCCCCCTAATAATTAAGCAAAATTGGTGAGTTTGATCAAACATAAGCGAAATACATCAGCATTTTAAAGCCATACAAATAAATAGACACTTTTTTATTTATTTATTTTTTTGTCCTGTATGATTTCTCAGTATCGCCAGCATCTTGAGCAGGATTATGTCTGCGATATTAAAAGGGCATTTGTGCGAACAGGAAGGATGTTTGTACGGCACAGCAAGACACAGATTACATCTCAGTACGCGACAGAAAAAAAACATACGTCTCTTGTCTTGCATGTGTCATTGGGAGATCATTGGTGTGTGACGATGACTCAGAGACTCAGCCATGCAGCAGATCGGCACACACACACGCACACGCACACACGCACGCACACACGCACGCACGCACACACACACACACACACACACACACACACACACACACACACACACACAGAGACGCAGCTGTCTGTCTCCATTTATATTGTTACACGCGCCTCCTCTGCATTTGAGTGAAACTGCTGCATTATTCTGTCTATTCCTGTCCAGTGTTTTCTGGCATAGTGAATAATGGCAAATGAAGCCTCACAGGGGGCGCTATTGCACAGATCCCCGCCTGAAGTGTTTGCTGTTCGACAAACACAAGTACATTCATCACAAATAACTGGTGCACACACACACACACAGATCACACACAGATGATTAAGAAACAAATGTCAAGCAAACGAATGGCGATAGATTTTGGCCAGCATGTATGCTCATGAATAAATAATTCACCCAAATGGTGTTGGGGATAGTTACTTTAGAAAGTATAATGCACTACAATATTGAGTACTTCCCAAAAAAGTAACAAGTTACGTTACTTAGTTACTTTTTATGGTAAGTAATGGGTTACATTACTTTTAAGTTACTTCTCTGTGACTTTTTCCGACCTGGCTGAGGTTTGATTTGTCTCAGAACTTGCAGGGGGTTTTTCTTCTACTTTTTTAAAATAGTGCAGCTCTGCAAATACCAACACACTGTGTATTTAAAAAAAAAACATAAAAAAAAAAAAGTAGGATAATGTTATCTTCGGAAAACCCCATAGCTACACACGCCGCATACGTATACAGACTAATGAACGTTTAAAGCATGCGTTAGCTACTTTTTGTCTTATTAAAAAGTAAAATCACTGACAATTCTCTTTTCCTTTCTTCAGTGCGCTCATAATGAAGAAAATGATATTTCCATATATTAATATTATTAATATTTTCATTGCATAAATGTAAGGGCTCTGGCATCTTCATTTCTGTCTGTTCCTGCATTCTCTCACTGTGTGTGGGATTTAATGTGACCACGTTTCTTTTACTAACTTTTTACTAAGGTTTAAAATGTTGCTGACTTCACAGGAAAAGTATTTAAATTAAAAGTAACTCGCATTACATTTTTTTAAAAAAGTAACTCAAATATTGTGACTTAATTTTTAAAGTAATATGTTACTTTACTCGTTACGGAAAAAGTATTATAATTATGTAACTCGCGTTTCTTGTAATGTTTTACCACAGTCAGTATTCAAATTTGGGAACAATATACAGATTAATGAAAGAATAAACAGAATAACAAAAGTTTGAAGCAATGTGTTTGCTACTGTTTGTCTTGTTAAAAAGTAAAATCACTGTCCATTCAGATAATCCTGTTTTCCTTTTCTTCAATGCACTCAAAATAATGAGAATATTTTTAAATCGCAGAAATGTAAGGACTCTGCCGTCTTCCTTTCTGTCTGTTCCTGCATTCTGTCATTGCGTGTGGGATTTAACATGACTACAATCATTTTAATTGAGCAATTTAGTTTTTAAAAGTGAATTAACTCAACTAAAGAGTAACTCACATTACATTTTTTAAAAAGTAACTTAAATAATATGACTTAATTTTTAAAGTAACGCGTTACTTTACTTGTTACTTAGAAAAGTAAGATTATTACGTAACTCGCGTTACTTGTAATGCTTAACCACAGTCAGCATTCAAATTTGGGAAGAAATTCAGAATTTATTCTTGTAATAGTAATTAAAAAAATTAATATGAGTTTATATTTCTGTGTTGTTGCTGATTTTTTCAGACACGTAATGACAAAAAACAACAAGTAATAGTCAATTTAAAAAAAAAAAAACTATACCTTTAATTTATACATTTACTTTTTCTTCTGGAGAAAGTCTTATTTGTTTTATTTTGGCTGGAATAAAATCAGTTTTTAATTTTTCAAAAAACATTTTAAGGTCAAAATAATTGTATTATTAATAAGCAATCCTTTTTTTGTTTGATTTAGAAAAAAAAAATTACTATACAGTGACTTGCCTAATTACCCTAACTTGCCTAATAATAAGCCTCTAAATGTCACTTTAAGCTGGGTACTAGCCTCTTGAAGAATATCTACTCCAATATTATTTACTGTCATCATGGCAAAGATAAAATAAATCAGTTATTAGAAATGAGTTATTAAAACTATTATGATTAAAAATGTGTTGAAAAAAACTTGTCTCTGTTAAACAGAAATTGAGGGGGAAAAAAATCATTTATATACACCTTCATTTTAAATGGGCCACTTTTAGACTTCTGATAGTCCTTGCTATGGAAACAAGTGACTTTTTTTTTACATATGCATACAACTTTGCTCAAAATATCTTATATTCGTTTGAAGAAAGTCATGCAGGCTAATAATTAAGAAATATATTTCAATTTTTGGATGAATTAATTATTAATGCATTGCATAATGTGCCAAAAGCAAGTCATGCAGACAAGAAACTATTTAAAATCCTTTCATTTTGGGGGTGAATTATCCAACAATGCATTGCATCATATAACCATTAATTAAGCAGTGGGATATCTGCGACAGTTTAAGAAAATAATAATATCAGCATATCACTAGTTATGGGTTTGACCGAATAAAACAGGACATGAACTGCAATTTGACCACAGAAAATATTGTGCCGCTTCACTTCATACAGTATCTACACACTTTAGTCATTTTAGGCTACCCATACAATACCAAATCCCGGGAGAATGCAAGAAAAATGCAGTCTAGCTACAAACACACGCAGTGATTGGGAAGTGGTCACAGGTGATGATGTCATTTCTAGGGCTGTGATGATGTCACATCCACAGGAGGAGTGATTCAGCCGCTGCGTCATTCACTCCAATATTCAACACATCTTCCTGACTTCCCTCTGGTCTGGCTTTTCCTTCAATCAGTAAAAATCCTCAATATTATCATCAGAATTCCTTGCAGGAAAAAAAACGCTACTGTTCCTGACCAGCCCTTTCCCTGATAAAGGGTTTGGGACAATAAATGAGGGGCGGGGCCCGTGCAGACACATCATCAAATGAGGTGTGGCCATCACTTCAGTAGCTCCGCCTCTGAGACTGAGCATTCGGTGTCCATATCAGAGTCACACAGAGAGCGTCCGGTGATGTCGCTGTCCGGTGAAGGGGTGTCCTGATGAGAAACGCTGCTCTCCTGCTCCTGGAAACTGCATGAGTGCAGACCCAAATCCTGGAGCTGGGAGGGGGAATCCGGCTCTTCGCTCAGCCCATCGTAGTAAAGGTCATCTACATCCACGAACCACTCAGGCCAGAATTTGCGACGGATTCGCTCGCAGTACATGGCTAGATTTATGAACTCACCTGCATGGAGGAAGTATGGAGCCACATCAGTTTTAGAAATAACAGATTTATAAAATTAAATTCATACATGCACAGCACACTTCATATTCAGTCAGTCAGTCGGTCTTTATTCACTTCCCGAATGTAATTTAGTTGCAGCATGTCACACATAATACACAAAAGCACATTAAAATCTACCCTAAATTTAAAAACTTTACAGCTGAGGGGATGAATGAAAGTTTAGACCAATTTGATTTACTAGGAGTTCTGTATCTAATACCAGAAGGGAGAAGATAAAATTCGTGGTGCATAGGATGGGAATCATCTGACAGAATACTCTGAGCTTTACTCAAAACTTGTCTATGGTATAACTGAGCCATGGTCATCTGTTTTCTCCCTGCTATTTTTCCTCCTAGGTTCACAATTTGCTCCAAACAACTCTTATTTTTCACACTTAGAGAATTGAACCAACAAAGCAAAGAAAAGGATAACAGTGACTGAATGTTTGAACTGTAAAACATGCACATGAGGGATTTATCTATATCAAAAGATCTTAATTTTTGTAAACAGTAGAGTCTTTGTTGCCCCTTCTTACACAACATAATAGTATTAACAGAAAAGGAAAATTATTATCTTAAACAGTTGCCAAATACCTATCAACACTCTTAACATCCACTCCATTAATACTAGTTTGCTTACCCTTAATCAGTCTCCTCTTACGATTAAATTCATATCAATATGAATTTAATAAATTAATTTATATATGATTTATTCATATCAATCCAATTTTTATAAATACAACAGACAATTTGTGAATTCAAAAGTGAAAATCATAAATATTTTCGCCAAATGATTTGGATTTATGTATATCATGAATCATGTTTTGAGTTTATGAATTGGATTTTGTAAATGTGAATTGTGTTGTGGATGTATGGACTTTTATTTTGTAAATGTATCATTTTGAGACTGATCTGGCTCCATCTATAATATCAAATCCTTGGAAAGTCTAAGAAAAATGCAGTTTAGCTACAAACACACGCAGTGAATGGGAAGTGGCGACCTGATGATGTCATTTACAGCAGGGGTTCCCAATCTTTTCACCCTGCGACCCCAAAAATGACAATGCCAGTGACTTGTGACCCCCAATATCCTCAGAGGTGGTTATAAATACAGAAACCTTGCAGGCAATGGCGCACACACACTCCAATAGACCCAATTCTATTCTTCGTTTATTTTTTTTAATGTATGTCAGTGCTGTAAATAGGCCAGAAAGTTTAACCTGGTGCCATAAAATCAATCTGCTGCATCTGACGCTATTGCTGTGTCATAATTAATATTATGTAATTACCCCAGGGGTTGCAATCCAATAGAACTAGTAACTATAAGCTACTATAATAACAATATTGCATGCAACTATAAACAACTATTTTTTTCCCTTCAGTAAAAAATGGTAATTCTAGTGGTTAATTGAAAATAAATAGATTTTTGGAAATCACCAGGCGACCCCTCTTCATTATACCGCGACCCCGAGGGGGGTCCCGACCCCCACTTTGGGAACCACTGATTTACAGCACTATGACGATTTCACATCACAGAAGGAGCTGCTGAGATTCAAAGACGGGAAAAATAGTATGGAGGTCAATGGGCACCAATTGATAATTCTTCAAATTGTCTTCTTTCGAGTTTATTTTTGGATGTTTGGATCCACTTGAGGGTGAGCAAATGATGACAGAATTTTCCTTTTTTGGGTGAACTAACTCTTTAGTGTGCTTAATCCTGACATTATGACGGATGTAAAGAAATGATGAAACTATTATAAGTTAATGAGCTCACCTTTAATTAACTGCTCTGGACGTGTTCCTGGAAGAGTCCACATGGCCTGGGCAAGATGACCGAATACAGCAGCATCCACTGTGGAAAATGTCTGACCCATAAGGTACTTTTTATTGCCTAAGGGAGAAATTTACACGATTAACACTTAAGATTAAAGTTTTATTTTTGGTTGATTGTCATGAAATTCCAGGGTTTCTACTTTCTACCGTGGAATAATACATTGGATCACTTTTTAACTTAAATTAATTAATTTTTTATTAATTTTAATTAATAAATTTTTAATTAATTAAAAAAAATTCAATTTAATTAATTTTAATTTTCTCATAAATGTTAGTTTGCATCTTACTATTTTTGGAGAACTCTTAATCTTTACTATCTTAAACATTTGACTTTTAACTTTTATGTGATTTAGACTTTTTTTCTGATTTCTGAATTGTTTACATGTTTAAATAAAAAAAATAATAATATCTGAATTTAAATGTGACATTTTTACAGAATAAAGAATTTCAATTTCAGAAAAAAAGACTTTTTAATATATGAAATTTGCTATTATAAAGAGTCAATATTAATGCTTAGCAAGAGTATGTTCAAAATTCAGAATTTACCTTTCAAATATAAACAATCCTTACATGTATTGATCCTATTTCAGAAAGAAAGTGGCTCAAATAAGTTTGTTTTCCAGAAAGGCAAAGTTTATCCTTAAAACAAAAAAGAAAAGAAAAAAACCTGGCAACACAGTGACAAAATAAACTAATTCTGAAAATGTTTTTATTTTCCACCAAGACTATTCCTTCTCAAGTAACTCTACTCTAAACAATGTTAAACTATTTAAACTAGAAGACAAAACCAAAAAGGGAATAGTTTTGCAGTAAAGCACTAGAGGGCAGCACAGATCCACTGCTGCATTATTTTGTAACCCGTTTCAATAGATCTGCGCGCTTCAGATTGTTCTAGATCACCGTTTCCCAACCCTGTTCCTGTAGGCACACCAACAGTACCTATTTTTGATGTCTCCTTTATCTGACCAGTTCATTTCAGGTGTACTGTTGGTGTGCCTTCAGGAACAGGGTTGGGAAACATGGCTCGATTGATCTCCGTTGCATATAAAAGCCACACATCTTTAAAAATATATATTTTTAAAAGTCCTCAGACTTTAAAACGTACCAAGAAGGGTGGCCAGTGTGCGCATGTCTTTCTCCATCAGCTTGTAAACCTCATCTCTGGAGAAACGCCCGATGCCGTGGCCGTACATCTCCCTCTTCACAATCCCACCGGTTACCTGACTGAGGATCTGCCGGAGCAGGTCACTCAGTGGCCCGTTCGTAGACAACATCTTCTGGGTCTCCTCTACATTGTCCACCCACTGACAGTACGCTATTGTCCTGCAGCAAAACACACACACACACACACACACACACACACATACACAACAGTTTAGCATAGCTGATTTGATCATATTCAGCATATTCTGGAATTTCTGAATGTGCCAAGTTGATCAGTAAACCATTTCACAACCAACCGTGATTGTGATAATGATTTAAACAGATTCAAGTAAAAAAGAGAGACAAATTTACTTGGATTATGCTTCAGTCCACATGGTCTTCATCAGTGTGCCAGTTTGTTTTTACTTTTTCTATTGATTTTGGCTTGCACGAGCACCTTGCCTTTAAGATTTCTCTAGATGTGCACCACACACTGATGTTTTTCTTTCTATATAATGAATTAAACAGAACCTTTATGTTGTTTTGTGGGAAGAAAACCCTGTTTGTGACTTGTGTAAAAATAGTTTGGTGGCAAAACATATTTGAATAGAATGTTATGTTATGTTTTATATATATACATATATATATACATATATATATATATATATATATATATATATATATATATATATATATATATATATATATATATATATATATATATATATATATATACATACATACACACACACAGTTGAAGTCAGAATTATTAGCCCCCTTTGAACTTTTTTTCTTTTTTAAATATTTCCCATTTTTCACAGTTAGTCTGAAAATATTTTTTCTTCTGGAAAAAGTCTTATTTGTTTTATTTCGGCTAGAATAAAAGCACGTTTTAATAAAAAAAAAAATGTAAGGACAAAATTATTAGCCTCTTTAAGCTGTATTTGTTTTTAATAATCTACAGAACAAACCATTGTTATACAGTAACTTGCCTAATTACCCTTACCTGCCTAGTTAATGGCAAAGATAAAATAAATCAGTTATTAGAAATGAGTTATAAAAACTATTATGTTTAGAAATGTGTTATAAAAAATCTTCTCTCCGTTAGAATAAACGGGTGTGAAAGTGGGGGGAAGATGCTAATAATTCGGACTTCAAATGTATATATATATATATATATATATATATATATATATATATATATATATATATATATATATATATATATATATATAATTATTATTATTATTATTTAGCAGTTTTTCACCTTTAATTGTGATAGGACAGTGGAGATTACAGACAGAAAAGTATTGGGAGCAGAGATGCTGTTGATATGGCATTTAAAACATAAATAAATAAATAAATAAATAAATAAATAAATAAATAAATAAATAAATAAATAAATAAATGCCATTTTGTGGTTGCAAAAAAAAAAAGAAAATTATGTTATTGCAAAGAATAAAGTAATAATAAAAAAAAGTTCCTAGAATTTGGTTCTTTTTAAAAATTAAAAATGTTCTGTTTGCTGAACAATGCAGTTGCATAACTAGAATTATTTACTGATCCTTTGGTAATAATATTTTTTGAAGATATTTTCATTTTTAAGTATAAACACACTTTTGTACAACTGTAATTTTTATTTTAGATATAAAGTCTTAAATTCTTATGCCATTTTGCTTCTCTAGAAAATCCATGCTAATGTAAAATTTCTTATGCTATAAAACAAGACAACAATATAATATACAGTACAATATAAACATCTATAGATTACAAATTGTACAGTATATATTTATATATAGCATGTATTTATATCTAGAATATACTTTTTTCAGGTTGAATGCAAGACTGAACACTAGAGGGTAGAACAAATTCATTGAAGTGTTATTTTACAACTAAAAGCTCTTAAATAGTTGGCGGTTCATTCCATAGCGTTGACCTCGGATAAATAAAGGGACTAAGCTGAAGGAAAAAGAATGAAGCTCTTAAATCTCCAGACTGATCTAGATTGATCTACATTACATTAAAAAATATATAAATACCTTCAATAAAGCTCCTATACATTTTCAGCAGGTGAAAGACCTGTAGTGTAGTGTAGGATAGTATAGTTTCAAAAATGTCTGCTTTAGGTTATGAAATATCAACAAATAAACCTGACAATAACTTGACTGTCATAATATTTCAAGATGAGCACTTAAATCACAATCTTTCAATGGTCATATTCAAATCGGAATCTGATATCAATTATAAAATGAAGATTTAAAGAAAGCTGATCAAAAAATGTGGAGGAAAAGCAGTTGAGTCTCACCAGTAAAAGTGTTCCTCCACCATTTTGGTGATGGCGCGTGAGATGGCTTTCTCTTGAGGACTCAGGCTGGAGTTCAGGTTCACCCCGAGCTGCTCCTCCAGGAAGTCGATGATAAACTCCGTCCCACAAACCTGCTCTTTATTATACGCAATCCAAGGCATCTTTCCTTGAGGAGACAGCTGGCCATCAAAGTAGTTCTGAGGAGAAAATTGAACCGTAAATAACTAAAACGTCCCTCAGTTTTCAGATCATCTGATCCCAAGAAGGCACTTAGTAATCATTGAGGTTATTTTCACATTCAAAAATAACAGTTCTATGATTTAAATATTATTTCAAATTATGCCACTGAAAATAGGTTGCCAGATCTAGTTACTATAATTGGTGCATTGGTGGGCTTTTTAATATATTAATGTGACAGCAGTAATAAAGTAATTAAATTGTAAAAAATGTATGATTCATTTATTTATGACGAGTTTAACTTATTTCGGTGCATTTTAATTTTTCTGGGGAAAATTGCTTTTGTTTCTTTTTTCAATATCTGGCAACACTAAATGTGACCCTGGACCACATAAGTCATAAGTGTCATTATTTTGGAACTGGGATTTAAACATTGCCCAAAAGCTGAACAAACAAGCTTAATTTGTGAATACACAACTTATTTTTTTGAGAAACTTGCTTTTGTTTGTTTTTCTTCCGGATATCTGGCAACACTAAATGTTACCCTGGAAAACAAAACCAGTCAAAAGTGTCATTATTTTGGTACTGAGATTTATCTATTACCCAAAAGCTGAATAAACAAGCTTATTTTGTAAATAGACAATTTTTTTTTTTTTTTGAGAAAATTGCTTTTGTTTGTTTCTCTTTTTAATATCTGGCAACACTAAATGTGACCCTGAACCCCAAAACCAGTAATAAGTGTCATTATTTAGCTGATGAGCTTTATATACCACCCAAAAGCTGAATAAATAAGCTTTCTGTCACTGTATAATATATATGTGTGGGATAAAACTACTTGAAAATCTGGAGTCTGCGGGTTCAAAATATTGAGAAAGTTTTCCAAATTAAGCGCTTAACAAGAGACATTACTAATAAACAATTGAGTTTTGATATATTTAAAGTTAGAAATCTCCCAAAAGCTGAGTAAACAAGCTTATTTAGTAAATACATGATTTTAACTTATTTTGGCGATTTTTGTTTTTGGGAAAATTGTTCGTTTTTTGTTCGGATATCTTGCAACACTAAATGTTACCCTGGAAAACAAAACCAGTTATAAATATCACTATTTTGGAAGTGAGATTTAAACATAACCCAAAAGCTAAATAAATAGGCTTATTTTGTAAATACACGAGTTTACCTTATTTGGGGGATTTAAAAAATCAATTGCTCCAGTTTGTTTTTCTTTCGGATATCTGGCAACACTAAAAGTGACCCTGGCCCACAAACCAGTCATAAGAGTGATTATTTAGGTAATGAGTTTCATATACCACCCCAAAGCTGAATAAATAAGCTTTTCGTTGATGTATAAAATATATGTGTGGGATAAAACTACTTGAAAATCTGACGTCTGCGGGTACAAAATATTGAGAAACTTTTCCAAATGAAGTGCTTAACAAGACATTACTAATGAACAATTGAGTTTTGATACATTTACAGTTAGAAATCTTCATGGAATGTGATGTTTACTTTACTGTACCATATTCTAATGATGTTTTGGGATAAAAGAAATGTAATAGCCAACAATATAGACCCATAATAGCCCAAAATATACCAGTGCAAAAAATATGTTATGTGGTTTAGGGTTACAAATCACACTGCTTTGAAATCAGCATGTTTAATTAGAAATTTGACAATCTCAACTAAAGCATGAAGACAGGGTGCGACATATAGTAGCTCCTCCCCTTTATTAAAAAAAAGCCAATAGCGTTTTGTTTTGTATCACAGCTCTGCCAGTCGGAGTGGCTGAGCTCAAGCACATCAAATGAAACGCAAATGAGAAGAAAGGGCGGAGCATGTCAGATACTAGAGAGCAATTGATTGGTCAGAAGATTTGATGAAAAGTCTGAGGTGATGCAAAAAAATCATAGATTCATTTAGGTGGAAGTGACAAACTGCAAGCTTTACATGTTTATATCAGGTTCATGTCATCAAAATCAGAAATCTGACAATAGTTTATAGATGTCCTTAAAACTAACATACTGATACTAACATCTGAAACAAATATATTTTAATTTAATGGGACCTTTAAAAGCACAAATCATAACAAAAGCAATATACAACAGATCTGTAGAATAACAAAAATGAGAACACTGGCCAGGATGGAGGCTACTGTATGCTATTTCATGTCATGCAAAAAACTCATTAAAATACTTAATTATTGCCTTTATCTCAAGAATCATGTGTACCTGGTAGGGCAGGTCAGCCATGCGCAGGTATGTCTCGATCTTCAGGCAGAAGGGCGACAGGCTTGGGACCCCAGTTTTGGGCCGGGCAAACTGATGCAGAATGAGGGTGTCTTCAGAATCCAACTCCTGTTCCTTCCTACAGAGACAGACATAAACAAATGTACTGAAACAAGTGTTTATATTTAACTTCAAAATTTAAATTACTTGAATACAATTTGGATGAACTAGACTCTGCAACAAGGAGACTCAGTGGTTAGCACTGTTGCCTCACGGCAAGAAGGTCGCTGGTTCGAGTCCTGGCTGGGCCAGGTGGCATTTCTGTGTGGAGTTTGCATGTTCTCCCTGTGTTGGCGTGGGTTTCCTCCGGTGTTTCCCCCACAGTCCAAACATGTGCGCTATGGGGGAATTGAATAAACTAAATTGGCTGTAGTGTATGTGTGGAATGTGAGAGTGTAAATATGTTCCCCAGGACTAGGTTGCAGTTGGAAAGGCATCCGCTGTGTAAAACATATGCTGGATAAGTTGGCGGTTCATTCCACTGTGGCGACCACTGATGAATAAAGGGGCTAACTATACCCAGGCAAGAATTTTAGTATCTAACATAGATATTTTTGCTCTTTCAACCTTTTATTAACAGGTGCTTTTGCAGTGTAGTGTTGGGCTCAAAAGATGCTTTTTAGGAAAAAAAAAGGTTGATATAATTACATAAGACAAATTATATAATTTTAAAGGCCAAATATAGAAGCATCTACTGATAAAAAAAAAATAGCTATTGCCTTGCAGAGAAATCATATAATTAAACTGAATTATAAAATGAAAACAAGGAAATGAGTTCTTTATGTGTTTTCTGTTAGAATCTATGATACTCTGGTTAATTATTAGTTTATGATAATGTTTTATTTATAGTTTATATATCATCATCATTTATGGTGATGATAAAATCTCTGCTGGAACAGAGTGAATCAGCATTGCATGTTGAAACTTTGTGGATCATGATGACGAAAGTGCAATTGTTTCATTTATATTTTTCATTTGAACACTTTAATATTACATATTTTAATACTTAAGCTTAAATCAAGATCACTGAATCCTAAAACGATCAAATATGTTAACAAAATGTTCATATATGAGCTAAATGACCAAATACAGAAGCCTTTACTTAAGCTTTTCTTTTATGTAATTTTTTAATTACGTAAGACACATAGAAAGTTTTTGTGCGTGTGTGTGTGTGTTTGTGCATATGTTTTTAAGTTGAGTTCCATAATATTCTGATCCTCTAATATGGGATAGATATTTTTTTATTGTTTTTTTTAACCAAGTTCATCAAAATCTAAAATAAACAATTTAGTTTCAGAACTCATCAGGAAATTTCTAAAATGGGCAAGATGACTAAATGTAATACAAGTCTACTAATATGCATGTTGTTTTGTGTGTTTTTTAGTCTCTACATTTTTGTCCACTTCAACATTCCAAAACCAAGTTAATTAGTAAGCTTAAAACTTGTTTTAAATGAGGTAGTTATGAGTTTTGCTGTAAAATTCTCTATTAAATAAACCAAAATTAAGATTAATTAATTAATGGTAAAAATAAGTTTATCAAATAAAACAAAATCAACACATTTGTTTCTTAAAGCACCAGAACTTTCCGAACCAGCTAGTCCAAAATCAAGCTAACTAAATGCTTGATTATATTTTTGTAGTTAGCTAATTATGGATTTTGCTGTAAATCTCTCTATTAAATAATCCCAAATTAAGATGAACATTTTAACGGGCAAAATAAGGCAATAAAATAAGGCAATAAAAATCAACAAACTGGCTTAAAAATCACCATAAAAATTCCTCAAACTTTTTAGATCAGCTAGTCCAAAACCAACTCATTTAAATGCTTCATTATGTTTTTAAATTAGCTTATTATGGATTTTGTTATAAATCTCCCGACTAAACAATTCCAAATGAAGACGAATAAATTAACGAGCAAAATGAACTTAATTAAATCCTAAAATCAATCATCAAATTGGTTTCAAAAAGCACTAGAAACATTACTCAAACTTTTCAGATTAGCTAGTCTAAAGTAAATTAAATACTTAATCTTTTTAAGTTAGGTAATTATGGATTTTACTGTGAAAATCACTATTTAAACATTTCAAATTAAGATTCAATAATTAAAGGCTAAAGTAAATCAAATAAAAAAAAAGCTTATTCAAATTGGTTTCAAAAAGCACCATAAATACTCCTAAAACCTTTCGCATCAGCTAGTCTAAAAGCAAGTCAGTTAAATGCTTAATTATAGTTTTAAATGAGCTAATTATGGATGTTGCAATAAAATTCACTATTAAATAAATCCAAATTTAAATAACTAATCAGCCAAATAAGTTAATCAAATCAAAAAGCACCAGAAATACTCCTCAAGCTTTTCGGATCACCTTGTCTTCAGTGTTTGTGATCAGTACACTGTAAACGATTTCCTGTTAAATTAACAGTAAGTTACTGGCAACAATTATCCAGTAGCTGCTGTATTTCATAAAACAGTAACATTACTGTAATACTAATTACTTTAGTATTACATTTACTGTAAAATGTATTACATCATTTTACTGTTTTATTTTTTTACTGTAACACCAATTACAGTACTGATACACATACTGCAAAACTGAAAACAGTATTTTACTGTACATTTTTACCATGCAGAACTACGGTATTTTAACGTTACTTTCATTATTACTGTAAAGTATTTTACAGTTATTAAATGTTATTTTATTGTATTTAATAGTGCTACTTTATAATGAGCAAAAAAATGTTTAAAAATTGCACAAATGTTATTTTAACTGTTCAAGAAATGCAAGAAAAATAAAGAAACTGAAACTTTAACTTCACAATAAAAGTTTATTGTGTAAACCATACTGAAACAGTAGCAATTATTCAATATAACAAAGCAACAGAACACTAATGAACAATTGATCAGTAAAACCAGTCAACAATTAATGCATCAAAAAGTATTACAATTTTAAAAACAGGTGAAAATACTGCTACAAGACACGAAATGATGAAGGCCAAATGATGTTGTAGAAAAGGGACAGTGAAAAAGGGCAGGAGCACTTCTGATGATCCTACAAAAATGACAAGCAAAATCAATCACTGGAGTAAAAACTAATCATGCCTCAAATTATTTCATTCATTCAGAAACCAAACACCGCACTGCTGTTTTATATAAATAAAACACTGTTTTTTTGTCGTTTTTGTTGGCAAAATACAGATTGTTGTCTATTTACAATTACACTAACAGTAATGGGGAAAAGATCAGTCAAGTCAACACTAGTCAAGTGTCCACACAGGTATGTAAAAAATAAAGTCTCATCTTAACTTAATGTCTGACTCTGTATAGCTTGAATATCTGATTCCATGACCACCCTAGAGCTTCCACGAATTTAAGAGGGGTGAACACAGTTAATTCTGACCTTAAGAGGCTACATATTAAAAATAAATAAATAAAATAATCTAATTTAACGTGACTAATGTTAATTAAGTACTTTTAAGCTTTTAACATGTGAAAATCTACTTCTAACTAAAAAAATAATGCTAATGATGAGTTACTGACATTTGGTTCGCATAAAACAAAGTAATCACTAAGCATTCATTTTTGGCAAAATCTGCTGAAAGGCGCAGCAACACGAACAAATGTGTTAAAGTTGAGCAGAGAACTGAAGAGTAGTCAAGCAGTCTACTACTAGAAATGTTTGTGATAATATTTTGCAGTCAATTCGTTTTACTGTATTTCAATATGCAGTGATGGCATGTCAGTGAAACAAATAAATATTATTACACCTTACCAGTGACATTTCCTCAAATTAAATCATCATGACGTTACTGTGCACAGCATCAGTAAAACGTTAAGAATAATTTAAATACCACATTTTTTAAAACAGTCACTGCTGATTACAAACTTAAATTAAAGATAGGCTTACAGAAATCCTGAATGCATAATAATATGAAGATTTATTACTCACTGATGTCGAAGCACTTTCAGGTTGTCAGATGTAGACAGGACAGAATGTGCCATCAAATGAGCTCTTGTGCAGTCTTTGTTGGACATCCAGGTAGTATGTTCACCCACACTGTAAAAAAAAAAAAAAAAAACCAAATCTGTTATTTTACATGTTTTTTTTCCCAGCAGCTAGGTTAATAGAGTCATTTGGTTAAATAATTTTATTTATTAAATACTTGCTTACCCATATATATATATATATATGTGTGTGTGTGTGTGTAAAAGTAACCAAAATGAATAATTTATTAAAATGTGAGAGATACTAAGCATGTTTGGTCTACAGAGAGAAGTAAACATTTACTTTAAGCATTAATCCTTATGAATCTATTTCAGCATTTTTGAGCATTTAGATCAGGGGTGCTCAACCCTGTTCCTGGAGATTTACCTTTCCGCAGAGCTCACCTGCAACCTTGATCAAGAACACCTGTCTTTATTTACCAAGTGCTCCTTCAGATACTATTTAGTTTGTTTAGTTGCGTTTGATCAGGGTTGGAGCTAAACTCTGCAGAAAGGTCGATCTCCAGGAACAGGGTTGAGCACCCCTGTTTAAGACAATGAAAAATAAGACATCTAGATGATATTTTATATTCAATCATTTGTGAAATTTAAATGACTTATATTCAGTATATACATTACATAAAATTAGAATAAGAATAAAAAAATAATACTCTATGCCAAATAAAATACTTCAGATCTAAATAAGGCAGGTGTTTTTACCTAAAGGTTCCTTTCCTCCAGTTAGTTTAGTTGTAGATCCCTCCACATCTGTGCTTTATTTGGTTCTTGACTTAAGAGTAACTGGTGTCGCATTCCAGGTTCATCACAATCTGAGCTAGAAAGACAATATGGCAAAAGACAAGACATATATAAAATAAGTCTCAGAATAAAATATTTAAAAGGATAGTTTACTTTTCTGCCACCATTACTCCGTGTGTTTTAAACCAGTTTGAATTTCTGTTGAACACTAAAGCAGATATTTTGAAGAATGTTAGAAACCAGAAACTATTGACATCCATATTTGAACCAAATTTCTTTAAAAAAAATATATTGTTTGTGTTCAATGCAACAAAAAAAATCTATTTTTAACTATTTTGAAACCATTATTTTCATTTTTGGGTGAACTGTCCCTTCAATTCAAGTGTCACGCATTACTCATAAAAACTGATGTATCGCTTGAGGAAAACTAAATCAAGTACCTCCTGTGAGCAAGCAGAATCATTATGCCATTGTATTCAGCCAACTGACCCAGTCGAGGCTTGAACCAGCAACCTTCTTGCTGTGAGGCGACAGCACTACCTACTGTGCCACTGCATCGCTACTGGAAGAAGAAAAAGAGGTTTTACATGAAACTCCTCACAACAAATCTGTGAACAACTTGACATTTTATAATCTAATCAAAATGAGGAAGACATCAACATTACCTTGAATAATCAAGTGAGGAGAGATTGGTAGCATCAGTTTTTCAACATCAATTGCTGTAGCTGCAAAAAAGATAAATATGATAAGAGTAAAATAAGACTTAACATTTAATAATCTAAATCTATGGTACAACCATACCAATCTGTATGGGGTTCAAATAAATTTGTATACAAATCATTCCCTACACCTGAACACCAAAAATAAAATGTACAATTAATGACACACTAACGTTATACAATAAGCTCATTAACCAGTGAGAAATAGACAATTAATATGAATTATGTTAATATTAACGTTAGCTTAAAAGACATCAACTGAATTTTATTATCAGCTCAATTTAATAAAACAGTTTAGACTTGTTTCATTGTGAGTTTAGTTTGAATAAGTAAGTTAACCTACAGTTTACAAATCTAACCATAATGATAACTTAGTCAAAATGACCACATGAAGACCAGAGCTTACCTTAACGTTAAACGTTTAACTTTTCATGGTGACTTTGCCTTCATCTCAGTGTTGTGCTGAAATACAGAATTCATTAATGTAGTTAACCCCAAGTAAAAGTTTTTTTTTCAGGTAACGTTACTATGGTCAAAAACTCACTTAAGATAAACTCACTTAACGTTATCTAATACCTCGCAAACACTTCAAACACGGTCTGGCGTCGAATAATGTGACATAAGAACCCACAACTGAAGTAACTTGGTTAATTATTTTAAATTACACACACACTACACGGAAATATACACAAAACAACCCTTTAACGAACAGAATTTGACTTTTAAACACTTACCGAGGATGAATTCACTGGAGGAAAAGGCGACAGGTGGATTTCAAATTAGAAGAGCCGTTGCTTGCCTGGTGAAGGTCGAATCGAGTCGGCTCGGTTCTATGAATCGGCTCCTTAGAACAGTAAAGAGTCGAATCCGCCTAAAACCGATTCCTTTTTGTAAATTATTCTAAGACACAACAATAAATTATTACTATTTCGTTATAAGTTACTGCTCGGCCACATACATTTATACACATATTGCTGAATGTGCTTGTGAACACGTGTGATAAAATAATTCCCGAGCAAACGGTTCAATCCGATTCGGTCTCGTTTGAGTGCTGAACCGAACCAGTGCAAACGTGATATTGATAAAATAGTAATATTGTTGTTGTTTTTTTCACTTTACCAGCGAAAATATTACATGTATCTGACTTTAACAATACGCATAAGGTTCGCTTTAAGTGTTTTGAGAATTAATATTTTTTTCTCCCAGAGTTCATTTCACACCAACAAGCAAATATAATGGCGAATGAGAAAAGCCAGATCATATCATAAATATTGCGTTTAATATGTCACGAAATGAAGTTTTAACGGGTTTTCATGCGAGAATATAGTTCTTCCAAACTCAAATCTGTGGTTTGTTTATAGATATCATGACTACTTTTAAGTGTGCTTTGCCGATAGGGGAGATTCTGACCTCCAGGGGTTGACGGCGCTCCATCACTCATGTATCCGGCAAACCTCATGCTTTAATCGGCCTAGACATTATTGAGACATGCCCCTGTCTTCGATGACTAGATAATAAATGTCTTATGAAATAAAGTTTTAACCGTTTTTCATGCGAGAATGTTGTTGTTTTAAACTCAATTCTGTGGTTTATTTATTAAGATAGTGCGTATTTTAAAATGTTGTTTTGAAAATGCGGAGATATGTGCCCTCTACGGTGGCCCATATGGGTGCCCAATATTCTTGAATCCGTCTAAAGCAGGCTGGTCACTCTGATATTTAAGCTGACTTTGAAATCATTTTGTGTTTAACAGCCCTTGGTTACGTGAATCAATTATTTTTGTTCCAATTTACGTTTTGGTTTAGCACAAAGTTATGTTTATTAAATATTATTTCATATTTCCATGTTACCTTATAAAATGAAGGTGCAGTGCACCCAAAAATGGAAAACCAGGGGACAGTTTAATGCACTGAACAGTCTGAAGAAACTGGTTAGGTTATTTACTTCACAAAATAATTTGTCTAAAAATAAGTAAACATAATAATCATAATATATAGTGTGTGTGGAGTTGTTCTTGGTCATTTGCAGTACTGTATTTAGATGCACAGTAACTGATTTTTCCCCAAAATGCATTGTAAAATCTACAGTAACATACTGTTAACCATGTTCACAGTATAGAAAAGTTGAAAATACATTATTATACTGTGAAAACAACAATATATACAGTAACACACTGTGCACAGCTTATACAGTAAAAAACTGTTGAGAAATGCAGTATAATACTGTGAAAACAACAGAAATCGTTTACAGTGTAGGATCAGTGGTCGCTGTCCACATTGGTGGTGCTGAAATATATCATGAGCATCACCGTCTCAGTTCAGTTTCATTCTTACGATCCCTTTTGAACTGAAAACAATTAATCATATGCTATAATATTTGTGTAACGCATGTCAGAATCGATAGCTTGTGATTCTGAAATAGCAGCTCCTCAAATAGCAGCGGGTTGATCTGCCTTTCTGAAGGCCTCGTGTAACCTGAGATGTTTTGCTGAGCACAAGCTGCACTGCCTTTTCTGCAAAGGTCAGAAACGGAGCGAAAGCAAACAATTAAACCCAGTTTACATCACTATATTTAAACCATGCAGGAGCCGTTAAAGGTCATTTTGTCACTAACACAATAAGACTTTCTCCTGTAGGCCGAAAACACAGAGATGCCCTTGAAACGGCACACATCAACATGTCAACATTCACTCTTTAGGCACAGTAATAAAATGCAGTCCTGCTTGAAATGCATTGTACTCATTTATCCTTCATCATGGGAGGGTAATTAATTGACTGCACTGCTTTGTGTTGACATTGTGTTTAATTGTCCAGGATGATTATTTAGTTCATTTTACTTGAGGAAAGAGCTGTTCCTGCCCTTCACAGTACATTATAATGAGGTTTAGATTCAGAAGCCAACATCTGGGATTTATAAATTGAGAATAAAAAATCCTTAAGATGTATATTAAGCCTTGACATTTAAAAAGTATTGTACCATATATGCTATTTATAATACAATTCTACAATGTATTATACAATCATAAATATAATAAAAGGAGTACACAAGCCCTGATTATATTGACACAATAAAAATACTGTACAACTGAAAAACAATGTACATATTTTACATATATTATACATTGTATAATGTGTACATATACATATTTCCATAAATAGCCTATTATTAG
This sequence comes from Danio rerio, assembly GCF_052040795.2. NCBI lineage: Eukaryota > Metazoa > Chordata > Actinopteri > Cypriniformes > Danionidae > Danio > Danio rerio. The sequence goes on from NC_141024.2 coordinate 6,134,286, forward strand.
TAGCCTACTGTTATGTTAATGTTACTGTTATTTTATGCAAAACATAATAAGCATATTCACTTTAAGTATTGCATGTAATAATTACTGTTTGCATATAATAATTAATAATAAAACAAATATAAGGCCGGATGGATGGTTATATGGTTAGAGATAGATAGATAGATAGATAGATAGATAGATAGATAGATAGATAGATAGATAGATAGATAGATAGATAGATAGATAGAGGGATGGATGGTTATATGGTTAGAGATAGATGGATGGATGGATAGAGGGATGGATGGTTATATGGTGATAGATAGATAGATAGATAGATAGATAGATAGATAGATAGATAGATAGATAGATAGATAGATAGATAGATAGATAGATAGATAGATAGATAGATAGATAGATGGATGGATAGAGGAATGGATGGATGGATGGATGGTTATATGGTTAGAGATAGATAGATGGATGGATGGATGGATGGATGGATAGATATATGGTGATAGATAGATAGATAGATAGATAGATAGATAGATAGATAGATAGATAGATAGATAGATAGATAGATAGATAGATAGATAGATAGATAGATAGATAGATACGGACAGACAGACAGACAGACGGACAGACAGATAATCTCAGCATACCTTATGACAAGCAGCTCGTGTAGTAAATAGGCAGCGGCGGCGAGCAGCGCGCCCCCGGTAATGTAGAGCGTTTTCCTCCACCAGGAGTCGACCCCTAGCGCGGACATGATCCCCCCGTACTCCTGCAGCGGGTAGGCGATGATGAACCCATGCAAAGACATTTGCTCGTCGGACCTGCAGAGGCCGAAGGAGAAGCTCCTGTTTCGGCCGAGCTCAAGCGCGCACGAGCGGCTCCAGCCGAAGCCCACGCGCCAGTACATCCTCTCTCTCCTCTATCCGCCCTTCGGCCCGCTGTGGCTCCGGTAGAGGAGGCTTCATCAGTGCCGCAGGCTATTGCGCAGAGTGTCCGCGGGTCTGTGGGTGGCTGCGGCGGGCATGTCTCCTGATGACCGTCGAGCCCGCGCTGTTTTCGGCATCAGTCCGCAGCCGCTCGCCGCCGCTGTTTACCGCACAGCTGAGCGCGCGACGTCACCCAGGGGCGAGGGTGCTGATGCTGCGAGGGGGCGGGGCCTCAGAGGAGACTCGCACTGTCATTGGTCAGATACACTGCTTGTGATGAAGAGTTTGGTAACAAAAGTTTCATAACGCATGATGGAATCAAATTCCTGTAAATAAATATTATATATGAAAAGAGGACATACACTACAATATTTTACAGGTCGGTTGAATGTTTGTGAAGATGCATGATGGTTAAAACACATGCAAAGATTATTTTTCTCTAACTAAAAACTAGTTTTAGGTAAGCAAATTAAACAGAAAGTGTTTTAAAGATTGAACTGCTTCAAATCTGTATGCATCTCTTTATGCACAAATGTGGACCCAAATGCCTCGTGAGAGTTGATATTTAAAAAACATTTCATCCCTGAACCTAAAAACATTCCCACCATAGTTTTTTTTTCAGCAGCAGCTTTATTCAATAAGGCTTTCAAGCTCCGTTATAGAAAAAAAAAATTAATAACACTCCAAGCCCTCTCAATCCCCATAGTTATCACGTCATGAAATATATTTACAGGCAAATAATACACACACAGCAACACAGAGAGGGACGCAGATATTTGCAGGTAATAAACACTCCTGAAACACTGCCAAACATGAGACCACAGTGAGAGACGAAGCAAAAACAAATCCCATTCAGAGCTAAACATCAACTTATTATAAAACCTTTCCTCTTAGTTATGTCTCTCTCATGACAGGAAACTGAGATATAGGAAACAGAAAATAGGAAGTGCCTCAAAGAACTCAAAATATTGGCTTGTCCTCCATCAAACTTACATTTGAAGCGATAGTTCACCAAAACATAAACAAAATTTCATTTAATCATCTTCAAGTGGTCCCAAACCTTCATGAATTTCTTATTCTATCAAACACAAAAGAAGATATTTTGAAGAATGTTTAAGAAACAAGCAGCCATTGACTTCCATGGTGATTTTTTCATCTATATTGCAGTCAATGGTTTTCAAAACGATTCAAAATATCCATAAATAGAAATATTTAAGTTTAACAGACTCAAAAGTGACTGACATTTGCTGTTTGTTCCAACTGCTTATTTAAATTGAGCTTAAACAACACACTTCTTGATTTAACTTACTAGTTGTTACAAATTTAAGTAAATTGAACATAAAAAAAATAAGTTGTCCAGAAATAAAACACAATAATTGTGTCGTCTCAGCTCATTTTAAATAAGTAGTTTGAACAAACAGCCATTTTTGAAAACAGAAAAAAAAGCTCAAACACCTGAAGTTGAGTAAATGATGAGCAAATGTTCATTTTTTGGTGAACGATCACTTTGTGCGCTGCAAATACGTCAAATAACAAAATGAAAGCAAAACAAAACACACAGCATAATTATAGAATAAAAAGGCCTATAGGATGAACGCATATTTACAATGCATTTTGGGAGCATTTTTGTGATCAAATCAAACTATCCATATCACTAAATCTCACAGTGGCGAACTCACATCCACACACGTCAACGGAAAAAACGTTTAAGTATCCAATCAGGAATCGATTTACACAGTACGAGGGTTCGAAATAGATCACGTCACATAGCCCTGTGGCCAATCAGTTTACAACCAGCCACTTTGTAGAGAGGACTGATCCGTTTCCCTGAGGAATACAAAACTGTGATATGGTCGACGAGAGGCACGCATACAATAATTCAACAACACACACACACTTTCTCCTCTTCACTCTCAGACACAGAGGAAAAAAAGTCTTTTTTGTTCCCAAAAGAATCTTCAAATCAACCTTTCAAGAAAGTCAGGACCATTAAACACATACTTTTATGCTTATGTGTGTGTGTGTGTGTCCAAAACATTCAGCACTACAGCCTTAAGCTAGACAACAAACTCTATATCAAAGCAGATTTCCTATTGGTGAGCAGTTCGCTCCCCTCCTGCTCTGATTGGTGGAAGGACGGAGGTAGAGTCTTTTTGTCTGCTCTGATTGGTGGAAACAAGTGGCATCATTTTGACTGCTCTGATTCGTGGAAGGACAAAAGGAGGTGGAGTCTGCTTTGATTGGTTGGAAGATTCCAGAGGAGAGAAAAGAGAAAATCTGTGCGTGTGTGTGCCAGGAATCAGTTTCCTCACGATCAGAAAACAATGTGCTTGTGAAAATCAGCATTCAAATGTGCCAGGATGTGCCGTTTTTGCCTCTCTGGATCGCTCTGCCTCATGTCCACCTGCAGATGGCGCTCTAGGACTGACTGTACGAGCTGTTTTGACTGCCGTTTGAGCTCTGGTCAGTCTCGCTGAAGTCAGAAGAGCAAGAAGGTGCAGGCACAAATATCAGATGTTATTACTTTTGAACTTTATTCTTTATACTTGGACTAAGATTCATTTTGGCAACTGAAATAAAGCTGAAAATAAAAATGTAATATACCAGCCACTTGTTAACCCAAAAACACATGAAAATTACACAATCCCTTGGCAACTATTTGAAATAAAATAAGTTAAAGATAAGGTAAAGCAGTAGAATTACCGAAGGTGAAACAATAAATGCATTTTTTTAAATAAATAAACAAAATGCTATGACAAGGAGCTTTTGTGCTTCTCAAAAAACTAAAATTCAAAAAAAAGTTTTCAGTAAACGAAGTAAAGCTTAATGAACAGAAGATATTGCAAAATTATGAAATAATTTTTTTTTTTTTTTTTTAAAGTATTTATGAAAGTATTTACATAACATCTTTCAAAACCATGGGCTAAATCAATATTATTATAATATTATTTTCCACTTTTCTAAAAATAACAGTAATTCAAGAATATGAACAAATACTTTAATATCTTTACCTTATTAAAATTAAAGTTACTGAAGTGTTTTTTAAGATTTTAATAACTGTAACTTTAATAAGTAAATGAATAACTTTAATAAATGCATAAAGCATAATAAATGCATAATAAAGCATTGTTCATTATTACTCTGTATGTTGAAAACCTGCAGATTATACTATGCAGTTTGCATGTCATGTACTCACAAGCTATGAGACGATAACTGTTTTTAAGGTATACGGCGGTTTGGAAAAGTCAAGCTTTTAAAATTTGTCTGCAATACCATTCCAAAAGTATGAGTACACATTTTTATTTACTTTTTTTTGTTGTTTTTTAGGACAACAGTATTTTCAGCAGAAAAAAATATCCTAAAATGCTGTTTTGAATTGTAAAAAAAAATCTGTTTTTTAGATAAATGAAGACAGCAGAAGCCAATAATTCATTGGTTTACTTTTCCAAAATATTTTAAATGTTTCTCAAAATAAAATATGTTGCGTTTAAAAGGAAATTTTTGTTTTTGTTTTTACTCAGACATTTGAAAGGAATATATTTTAGAGCAGTAATCACAATACCGTGATATTTTTATCCAAGGTTATCATACCGTCAGAATCTTATATCGGCACATGCCTAGTACTTACAGTTTAAGTTTCTGCTTAATAAAATATTATATAAAACAAATGGAAGTTATTAAAATCTTAATAAATACTTTAATACCTTTAACTTTTAGAATTTTGCATATAAACCTTTCATACAAGTAAAATTCAAATGTATGAAATTAAAAAAATATATTTAATTTTGCAAGGATTCAGCAAATCTTCAAAAACCTGCAAAACATCATTGAATGAATGAGCCTGTTAAAATGAAGTGTAACACAATTGTACTTTTCCTATTGTTACTCTTTGCAACAGGGTTACACACACACAAAAAAAATACTGTAGTGTAACATGAATAACTGACAGGTAAAGCACTGCAATCCATCTTACCTGTTAGGAGGTGGTTTGGGTTTGGGCACCTTGTTGAGCACAGCGGCGATTTCCTTCCTATCGTCAAAGTTCTTCCACTGGTCATAGAGCTTCAGAATCACCCTGATGATCTCCAGGATCTGCTCCATACCAGACATTCACACACACTTACAGGAGACCAACATCCAGAAAAAACAAACATTCACTTCTTTTACACCTTAAAGAGTCTTACCTTCTCCATGTCCACAGAGAGCTCAGCAAACCACTGTCTGGCATCTTTCTGCTGAACCACACACGCCACATGCAGGCAAGCTGGAGGAGGAAGAAAACAATTGTTATGCAGTTATTCAGATATAAAACTATAGGCTAAATGATAACTACTACTACTAAGACTACTAATACTACTACTAATATTAATAATAATAGTAGTAGTACTAATAATAATACTAATATTACAACTAATATTAGTACAATACTACTATTAATACTACAACTACTACTACTACTACTAATAATAATAATACAGGGTAGATAGAAGAATCAGAGTTAAATTTAATAACTCTTTAGACATTTTTAAGACCCTTTCTATAAATTTTAAGATGTTATTGCAACTTCAGGTTTCAACCGATAACATTGGTGACATTTTAACTCACAGTACATTTACTGAATACTGACTGTAAGAAAGCAAAACTAAAGAGCCTTAGCTTGTGATATCGCCACAGCAATGCAATAGAATTCAGAAGAATTATTCAATGCAATAGAATTCACGAGAATTATTTACCTGACTAGCCTATGAAAGTTTCAGAAGATTAGTTAAAATAAAACTTTGTGGGACGTTAGCTAATTTTTAATCAGCTCTTACCACAAACTGAGCTTAGAAATGTTGTTCTTACCCAGTGCAATCATAAATGGAGGGTAAAGCAGACACAGGTCTGTTCTGTAGGTGTCGTTTACTATTCTCCTATAAACACATGAAAAACCATTCAAATCAGACATCTGTATACATTTATCTTTCTTGCTTTTTAACATGTGAGACTTGTAAATAACAGTGATCAACAACAGTGCAGTAAAATGTGGATCTAAATGGCAAAAAATGTGTGCAATGCAATGAGTTTGTCTTGTTTCTAGTCCAAATATCTAAAACTTCTTAAATCAAGAAACATCTTCTAGACCAGGAGTGTCCACACTGCCCTGGAGGGCCGGTGTCCTGGAGAGTTTAGCTCCAACCCTAATCAAACACACCTGAACAAGCTAATCAAGCTCTTACTAGGTATACTAGAAACTTCCAGGCAAGAATGTTGAAGCAAGTTGGAGCTTAAGTCAGCAGGGCACCGGCCCTCCAGGTCCAACTTTGGAAACCCCTGTTCTAGGCGTTTAAAATGTTGTCAGAAAAAAGTCAAAATTGAGTGAGTTTTTCCTTAATACTAGCAAAATAATCTGCCTAATAATCAGGGGTGAGTAAAAAAAATTTTTTTTGGTTTGCAATAAGATTGTTTTATGTACCCCATTGGCAGATTATTTTGCTTGTTTTAAGAAAAAACTCGCTTAATTTTGACAACTTATTTCTGAAAACAAAACAATATTTTTACTCGTCTAATGTCTTGATATAAGAATATTAAGATATTTTGACTAAAAACAACACAAAAAACTAAATAAAAAAGCATATTTTTGCAGTGTGCTGAATAATTTCTATATATAGTCAGATATATATATTCTATATGCAGTATATAGTCAGACTGTAATGTAATGTGATGTATTTTTTATTTACGGAAATAAACCATAGCAACAGCAACCAAGGTTATTTTCATGGCAAGAACATTTCAATAATAAATAAACAATTTAAAACAACAAACAAATAAAAACACAAGTTAAGTAAGATATTTTTGTGTTAATACATGATAAGAATTCTAAAAATTTTCTGGTTTCACTTTGCTAAAAATGTCCTTAAGAGAGTTCATTTCATTAAAAAAGTCTTCTGGAATTATTAAAAGCAGGACAGTCCAGTGAAATGTGTGGGGAGTTGTGCAGAACGAACATTGAGTGGGGTCTTCATCTTTTAGTGAAAAGGCGTGAGTTAATCTTGTATGTCCAACACAACATCTAGTAAAAATCACTCGATCAAATAGTCTTAAAATTCTGTTTGACATTTCAGGTTGTATTTCATGTAATTTATTAATTTTCAATGCATTCCACTCCTCTTGCCACTTATTTAAAATGTAGATGTTGATAAAAAGGTATAGTCAGACTGAAACGCCTCAATAATAAGAGCTTCAAAAAAATGTTCAACATCAGAAAATTCGTCTAACAATAATTTAGGTTTGTTTTTCATCAAACCTTATCATATGTCCACAGAATAATTGCAATACATGGCATTTGTTACATGGAATTATTCTTTGATATGTTTGCATTTTTATTCATATATTAACATTATTCTTATATTTACACACCCTCAAATCTTTATAAACCTTTGTGTTTATAAAGGCTGCTGAACACAAAACAACATACTTTTTGAATGTTTGAAACAGTTGACCACTGACTTCCATAGTAGGAAAAAAGTCAATGGTTACCACATTCCAACATTTTTCAAAACATCTTCTTTTGTGTTCAAAGGAAAAAAAGAAATTCAAACAGGTTTGCAACGAGTGAAGATTGGCAGAATGTTCTGTATTGGGTGAACTACCTCCTTAAGTGTGATTGTGATTTAACTACCATTACACAGGCATGCATGAGCATCAAGAAGTTCTCATGCAAAAAGGAATGAACAGTATAGGGCATTAAAAAAACAACAAAGAGATAGACGATTGGGTGAACAATCCCTTTAACCAGCATATAAAAGAAGTAGAGGTTTCTACTGAATCCACACACACTCCTCACCAAGCCAGCGGCAGCAGCATGTCCTCCTGCCCCATGTCCTGCACATACTGTAATAGCGGCCTGTACGGATGATACACGATCAGACAGCAGTCCTGAAACAAAACCAAACCAAACATCCATCAACAAACGCTGAAAACACAACTTCAAGACAACTTCAAGAATCCATCAATACCAACCATGAGCTCCAGCAAGTAGAATTCACACTCCAGGATCTAGCGAGATAGAGAAAGGCATGAGTTCACTGTGAAATCATGGCGTTAGCATGTTATGCGCACTAATTAGCATTTTCCCCTCTTTACTAAATGGAGACCACAATGTTTCCCTTACACCACCTGACTAGTGCTGTGCTGAATAAACAACACTGCTAGTAATCATATGGCACTTATCACGAGCTTGAGACATGAACTGCCAAAACCAGAAGTCATCTATCAGGATAATGAGACTTTCCTACGAAGGTGTTGCGAGTGTGAGGAATTTCACTCCTGAACGGGTGTCAGAAACACTGCATCATCAGCACACACACACACACTCAAACTCTCGACTAGTGTTTCCATCATATGAATCAGACAAGTTACAAGAAATTATTATCTGGATGTATAGTGATGCTGTCAGATTTCCAAAATCTCCTAGTGAAGTCATGCTCTCGGGAGAGACTCTCACATGACGGTCTCATCATGTTTTCTGATGTAGTGAAACAAAGACGTTTGACTCACGTGGTTCATTCTGAAGGGAAACTCCTTTGGGAAGGCATAAGAGAACCTTGTTTTCACTATTAAAAAAAGAAAAGTGTGAAAAATACGTATATATTACAAAAATGACTATTGAGGAAGACATTAAACTGTTTTTTTAGTATAATCAGGATATGCTTATATTTTGTTTTCATTTTAGTTTTTTCATGATTACATTTTTAAACACGTTTAGTAATAGCAACAGTTCCTTGGCTATTAGATCAAATAAATTACATTATAATATAGATTTTTTTATTTGAATATATTGTGCAACTTTATATAATGTATATATAAAAAGTGTTTGTATATGTATATACAGTTGAAGTCTGAATTATTAGCCCTCCTTTGATTATTATTTTTTTTTTTAAATATTTCCCAAACAATCTTTAACAGAGCAAGAAAATTTTTACAGCATGTTTGATAAAATTTTCTCTTCTGGAGAAAGTCTTATTTGTTTTATTTCGGCTAGAATAAAAGCAGTTTTTGATTTTTTTAAACACCATTTTAAGGACTAAATTATTAGCCCCTTTAAGCTATATTTTTTCGATTGTCTACAGAACAAACCATCGTCATACAATAACTTGCCTAATTACCCTAACCTGCCTAGTAAACCTAGTTAAGCCTTTAAATGTCACTTAAAGCTGTACAGAAGTGTCTTAGAAATGAGTTATTAAAACTATTATGATTAGAAATGTGTTGAAAAAAAAATTGTTAAACAGAAAATGGGGGAAAAACTAAACAGGGGGGCTAATAATTCTGACTTCAACTGTATAAAGAGTTCAGATGCAAAAACTTCTGTGACGTCTGAAATTTTCGGCTAAAAGTTGTGTTTTTCATCAGCCTCCAATATTTATGATCAGTTACTTCACTTTAAAGGCAATGCAAATAACCTATTATTTGCCATAAGAGTAAAATTACTGAAGTGACACACAAAAGCCTGAGGAAAAATGCTAATTTTAGACGAAAATCTCAGATGGGACTTTTTAAAATATACATATATTTTATTAACATAAAAAAAATTATGATTGTAAAATATAACCCACTTACACACAGACGTTGCTGCTGAAATAAGCCGAGTGTTTGAAACGACACCAAATTCCTGTTGACAGCAGAATTTTAGTGTTAAAATGCAGTTTCAAACATCTTTCAGCAGAAATCTTAATAAATATTGTGTTTACAGTGCTCAGCATAAGTGAGTACACCCCTCACAAATCTCTCTTGCAAGTTAATATTTTCTATAGGATGATTTACAATATTATATTTGTGCATATACATTAGTTTAGTCAGTACTGAAGTCAAATTCTGGAGCTAAAATAATAATAAAAAATAAAAAAAACGTATGATGACGGTCTAAAAATCACTAGGTCAAATGTGTATATTAGGAGATATATATTATACAAATATTAAATAAAATTGTAAAATAGAGAATAAAATCAAGAGAAACAAAAAAAAATGTAACATTTTGTTGAAATTTCAGTTTGTCATTTTTTTTGCAATGTTTTGCATGACTGTACATGCATTATCTTTCTATTTCTAAAGATGATTGGTGACAAAAAAATATTTTAATAAATATATCCGTTTAATAAATCTGTTTTGTTCAAATACGCCAAAATCTATTACCTATGTTGACTGAGAAATGGTAAAAAAATATTTATTTTCAAAAAATGTTTTACTTATTTATGCCAAGCACTTTATATTATATACTGACGGAGTATTTACCTCTACTTTAGAGGCCAGAAACACACATGTTGGGGCCATTAACACAGGGTCAATGCTCTTCAGAGAGTACCTGAAAAAACAGCCAAGAGTTTTTCCTTTTATTTCATGAAATAAAGAGTACTTAAATGAAAGCCACAGAACAAAAATAGAGCCCCACATTACATGAAAAACACAAGAGCTTAGATGAATCTAGAAGAGGAATCTTTAGAAGAAAACAAGCTTTTAATGATGGCACTGCACTGCTCACCTGGCATAGAAACGCTTAAAGTAGACAGTTGCCGTGGCGATGACCTGCTGTCTGAGTTTCAAGTGTTCGCCCAAGGCTTGAATCACTGTCACAAGAGGATGAATTAAACATTTTAAAGTGTTTTAAGCTGTTTAAACCTTTAGGCTTTAAGTTAGCTTTGCATTTAAATGCTAAAACCAAATACAAATGAATACAAAACAGAAAATAATATATACATTTACATTAACGCTCTACAGTATATGTGGTAACCTAACCTAATGTATATGGTTCAAAAAATTAAGACTTTAAGCATCAAAACATAAAGTGCCATTATTTTTTATACATTTACAAATAACTCCCCCTAAAATGTCTAACATCAAATAAATCTTGAAATATCAATCATCTGATGACATAACAGATAACAGCCCAAAAGTATTGTTATTTAAATATGTTAAAATGACAAAAAAAGATTTACCCATTTGTCAGCAAAACTTATTTCAAATAAAATAAAATGTAACAATTGTATTATGTTAGCATATTTTTAAAAGTGCACGTCAGAATAAGTACCTATTTCATTTTTAATTATGAAATAAATTTATTATTTATTAAATTATTTATTATTATTATTATTATTTATAAAACTATTTTTATTATTATTACTACATTTAAATGATTTAATTACATCTGTAAATTTGAAAACTATATATTTATCTATTACACCAAAGTATGAGGAGACAATATTTTCACAAAAGTTAGTTAATATGCTTTCTATGCATAATAAAAACTCATGTTAATAAAAGTTGTTGCACATTGTCTCTTAAACCCATGTATCATTAATTGATAGCTCATCAGATGAGAGACTTTTATTGATTCCTAAATTTAGATTGAAATCTCTGCAGCTGCTGCTACACTTTGGAATGATTCCCCCCTGTCCATTAGATTAGCTCCAAAACTGTTTCGTTTTAAATCCAAGTATAAAAACTATCTTGTTTGACAAAGCATTGAACACATGAATAAGATTTAGTTCATTTTTTACTGCCGTTTAACCACGTAAAAGCTTTTAATTAGCCTTTTTATTTACTTGTTTTTGACTTATTCTTGCTGTTTGTGGATTTTAGTTAATGTTAAGCACATCGGTCAACATAGGTTGCTTTTCATTTTGCTATGTAAATGAACTGCCATTGTCATATAACATAAGTAAATACTATATTGTTGAATATTTTGGTCTTGCTTTGCACTTAGTCTAAAAATACAGTTTGAGATTCAGAAAAGACAAAACAAAAAAACTAAATAAGCAATTTCTCATCAAACCATTGGCAAAAAATATCTGCAGTTTCCAGTACTCCTCTTCTGTGAGGAACTTGAGATCTTTCTGTCTCTCCTTCATCAGATCCTGCTTGTCCAGAACCCACTGCAGACTGAAGAGAACAAAGACACTTTCAATACACAAATCATTAAAGTGTAACACACATATATTAATATTTACGTGTAATAAATACACTCTACAAGTCAAACAACAAATGTATCAGTCACTTCATATCTGGATATTAGCATCAAAACATTACTTTAATTGAGTTTATAAATGTAAATTTAATGTGTGAAAATGAATTCACGTAGTATATATCCGATATTTATGCAAATGATTCACAAATTAATTTCTCTGTGGTTTCTTCACTAGCCAGACAGCTAAAGCTAATAAGTCAACGATTTAAACTATTAGAATTATAAAAGTCAAATAATCTAACCTCCGTATTTGAGTCTTGGTTATGACCAAAATGTGGTACTTTGTTCGCATTAATAATTCAAATATGACAATTGTAATGTTTTTTATATCTCTTATGGTCCCGTAACCACAGCAAAACCCCAAAAATCCTTTATTGTGCGTGATTTATGTAGTAAATACGAAAATACTTACTAATGTGAACTCTGCCAGAAGTTCCCTGCCATCTTGAGGTAGAAAATAAACCTTAATGTGCTGTTAAATTGTGTTTAAAATAATCGATGCTCCGTTCAGATCAGATGAGGAGCGCGACAGAAAAAACACTCCGTGGAACTTCAATGTGAAGATTAAAACGGTCCGGGAGGAAACAAACAAACGCATCAGTTCCGGAAGAGTTTTTGCGGACTTTACTGGCATCAACTTTATAATTGTCTAATCGAAATTATTTTAATATAATATAATATAATATAATATAATATAATATAATATAATATAATATAATATAATATAATATAATATAATATAATATAATATATTATTATTTAATTATAATTAAATATAATATAGTATAATATAATGTAATATAATTAAATATAATAGAATATAGTATAATATAATATAATATAATTAAATATAATATACAATATTATTATTTAATTATAATTAAATATAACAATAAATAGTATAATACAATAAAATTTATTTATAATTAAATATAATATAGTATAATATAATATATAATATAATATAATATAATATAATATAATATAATATAATATAATATAATATAATGTATTATAATATAATATAATATAATATAATGCAATCTATTATAATATGATATTCTTTTTTATTAATATATATTCTCATGTTTTTTGTCTTTGACAGCCATAAACAAACTTTACATTGTCATTTATTTATTACATTATCATTTGTTTTTACCCAATATACAAGGCTACAGTGACCCTAAACCGTTAATTTATGATTAATAATTAGCATGCACCTCCTCGATGAAGTCAACACCAGGCTACTGTCAATCTCCAAAAAGTTTTCGACACTTTTAGTGCAGAGAATGTGATTAATAAAGATCTCAGGCATCAGGAAAACTCGCTCCTCTATTTTTACTGCGGTAAAACTCTTCGCGGTGACCCGTCAGATTGTTCAGCGGCGGGTTAAGTTCAAGTCAGCCCGAGGTTCGAGATTCCTCTGCGGGACAGCAGGTATAAAACTACCGCATGAATGAGTGTGAGGATACAATCACACGCTTCTGTTTCAGGACCACCGGTTTCAACATGAGCTACAGCCCGGAGAGGATGTCTTCTTACCGCAGGCACTTTGAGGGAGGCCTGGCCGCCTCGTCCACCCTCCAGGTCCGGGTCTCCAGCCCTTCTCCAACTCGCGGGGCGACTAGACACCGGTCCGCCAGCTATTCCCGCAGCACCGGCCGCAGAGCGCTGTCCGGGACACGCAAATCACGCATGACCAGGTAAAGAGACATCTAATGTAATATATTTAATGTTCTCTAATAAACGTGCTCATACTCAACAATCAAATACGTATGTAGCCTAAATAAATAATTAAAAATTTGACTACGTTTTAATTTTAGGAAAAAACTTTACCATAGTATTTCACTGTGTTATTTGTAGCCTAACAAATGTAATGTAAAATTAATGTTCTATACTGTAAGTGCTCATACCGGACAATCAAATAATGATGTAGCCTAAAAATATAATTAAATATTTTACTGTGTTTTTAAGAAAAATATTATAATTTTACTGTGTTATTATCAGTAGCCTATAACGGATTTAATGTAAAATTATGTAAATCAATAATTAAATATTTTAACTGTAGGCTATATATTTTTAGGAAATAATAGGCTATACTTTTATTAGCAGCCTGACACCTTTAATGTAAAGAATAATGCAGAATAAATAAGGAAAATAATATATTATTACTGTAGCCTGACACCTTTAATGTAAAGAATAATGCAGAATAAATAAGGAAAATAATATATTATTACTGTGTTATTAGTAGCCGAACACCTTTAATGTAAAGAATAATTTATAATAAATAAGGATAATAACATAATTTTAGTAGTCTAATTTGAAGAAACTGTATGTAAAAATAATGTCACTTTAAGAGATATACATTACTCTACATGACTGAGCAGGCTACAGCTACAATAATATTTTAGTTAAAAAATAATACATCTACATGACATGCTAAATACTGCAAACCTTTCAACATATTTTATATAGTTTTGGTTCCTCTTGATTTGTCCTCTTTTTATTATATATTTTTTCTTAACATACAAAATTGTGCTATTATTTTAATGTAAAGAATAATGAATAATGCTACCTAATATAGGCCACCATACTAGACAATCATTACTATGGTTAAATAAAATTATTATGTAGGCTAATCTAATATTTTTTACTGTATTTTTTGAGGAAAATAATATCATTTAATAATGAGACAATAATGAAATATTATTTAATATAATATAATATTACTTCATTATTATCAATAGCAATGTTTACTCAGTTATTACTGCGTTCTTACTACTAGTCTAATTTCTTTAACTACAGTCTGTATTTCATATTGTTTCGTGAAACATATTTTTTAAATATTACAATTGACTGTAATAACATCTCTTTGCATGTCTGATTCGCTCCACAGCAGCGTGAGTATGGGGACGCTGTGTCTCGGGATGGGTTTTGGTGGTGCTGGAGGTGCTGGAGGTGCAGTGGATCTGGACGCTGCGGCCGCTGAGAATCAGGCTTTCCTCAGCACACGCACCAGCGAGAGGAAGGAGATGATAGCCCTCAATGACCGGCTGGCTGTTTACATCGAGAAGGTATAAAAAACGTCATGCCTTTCACTGTTTTGGCTCTCTCTTTGTGGTATCTATTTTGAAGACCGGTGTTTTGTTGGTCCAGGTACGTTCTCTGGAGCAGAGTAACAAGCTGCTGGAGACTGAGATTAATGCCATTAAAGGCCACCATGTGAAGCCGTCCGGCCTGCGTCTGCTTTATGAGGAACAACTGAGGGAGATGAAGAAGATTGCAGACCAGATGAAAATCCAACGGGTGAGACATGATGAACCACAGAGCCACTAATGCACACACTATTCACCAATTTGCCCTACTCGCTCATAGTTTTCCCCCATAATTTTATTTTCACAAAAGTTATGTGCATCTAATTATGTGCATCTAATTAAATGTAATTATGTTAAATTAAATGTCTATTTAATCTTTATTTTTCATGATTTTATAATGATTAAATCCAAAAAATATTGACTTTGAAATGAAATAACTGTGTTTTGGCAAATGGCTGAAATGCAATAATAATAAAAGCAGAACCCCAGTAAAGTCACTAATTGACCGACACTGATTGGCCTATTAAATGTGGCCATATTTAATGTATGTATAATGTATTACAGGACCTGGCAGTAGCAGCAAAGGATGCCATGGCAGGTCAGCTGGAAATGCTGAAGGTGAAATACGAGGAGGCGTTGGAGGCCAGGAAGAAGGCAGAGCTCGAGATTGAAGCCTTCAGACCGGTAAAGTCCAATGTAATAACAAAAACACAGCTGTTTTTACATAACAATGGTGTCTAAACTCCCTCCGTCCACTAGGATGTGGATGCAGCCACCTCTGCCCGAATTGCTTTGGAAAAACGACTGGAAAATCTGGAAGTGGAGCTCGAGTTCTTGCAGAGGATTCACAAAAAGGTGCACAACACGCAATTTACTTACAGCCACGCTGTTTGCTACTCAGCACAAGTTGATTGGTCAGATTCTGCAACCAATGAAAATGCTTGTTTAACAATTAAACATTATGGTTTAGTGTTCACTGTAAAATAAGCCAATTTGAAGCCCTCCACATCCTCCAGCATCACCTGTCTAAACCTCCTATGGTATGCATGTGTGCTACTTTATAGTCAAAACCCCTTCCCCTTCCCCTGAGGTTGCTTTCACACCTGTAGTACCTTTGGTTCAAACCAAGGGTAAACATTATACATTGTAGCATTTTCAGCCATTTTGTTTCTGTTTCACACCAGACTGCTCCGAACCAGTTTAAATACACCAAAATATAACAGCATCCACATCAGTCAATGGCTGGACGCATTTTCTAAACTGCATTTTGCTAAACTTCCTAAATCCTCCAACTGCACCTGTCTAACTGTGGTGATGGAGGATATATGTACACCTATTCATAATCAAAATAACTTCCTCTTCAGTCATATATCTTCCCTGATTACATGTTTAGTGTGAGGGCGGGATCAATCTGACAATCAAATAAAATCGACCAATAGCAAACAACAACCATACGATTTATTCACAATAGACGAAATCAAGCCCCTCCTTTTTCAACCTTTGTTTGAGGAGCTGTTTTTCCCACAACAGAAAACAATCTCAGCTTGAATTTTTATTATTGTTTTTTTTTTTTTCTGTCAGGAAATCGAGGAGCTGATGGCTCAAATTTATGGATCTGTGGCTAAAGTAGATGTGGCCTTCTCTTTGCCCGATCTGGCGTCTGCCCTCAAACAGATCCAGGCTCAGTATGACAGTATCGCTGCGCAAAACCTCCAGGTAAAAACAAATACAGTTGAAGTCAGAATTATCAGCCCCCTTCAAATTTTTTTCTTCATTTTTAAATATTTTCCAAATGATGTTTAACAGAGCAAGGAAATTTTCACAGTATGTCTGATAATATTTTTTTCTTCTGGAGAAAGTCTTATTTGTTTTATTTCAGCTAGAATAAAAGCAGTTTTTAATTTTTTAAACACAACTTTTGGGACAAAATTCTTAGCCCCTTTAAGCTATATTTTTTCTCGATAATCAATAGAACAACCCACTGTTATACAATAACTTGCCTAATTACCCTAACCTGTCAAGGTAACCTAATTAACCCAGTTAAGCCTTTAAATGTCACTTTAAGCTGTGTAGAAGTGTCTTGAAAAATATCTATTAAAATATTATTTACAGTCATCATGGCAAAGATAAAATAAATCAGTTATTAGAGATGAGTTATTAAAACTATTATGTTTAGAAATGTGTTGGAAAAAATTTGCTCTCCGTTAAACAGAAATTGGGAAAAAAAATAAACAAGCGGTCTAAAAATTCAGGGGGGCTAATAAATCTGACTTCTACTGTACTATGAAATGCTCAATCTGTCATTTGTGTATGATGAGATGATTCATCTGAAGGGGCTCATCCTCTTAATAATAATACATTTGGAAATAAAATGTAAACAATGCCACTTTTCATAGCACTGAACCTGGATCTTTTTGTGTTTCCTTGCTGGCGTGTGTCTAGGATATGGACGCCTGGTACAAAGGAAAGTTTCAAGATCTAAACAATGTATCGTCTCGGCACATGGAAACAGCGAGAAGCGCCAGAGAGGAAATCATGGGATACAAGAAGGAGGTGAGGGAAAGCGTGGGTCACTATTAACACCAAATGATGCAGAATTATAACAGAATGCACACGTGTTTGCAGATGCAGAACAAACAGAGGGAACTGGATGCCCTTAAAAACAGGAATGAGGCACTGCTGCTGATGATCAAGGAGGCGCAGGAGAATTACAGGAAAGAGGAGGAGGAGCTACATGTAAGGACACGCCCCGATACTAAATACTATTATTAAATTCAACTCAAGTTTATTAGTATAGCGCTTTTCATAATAATTATTGTCAAAGCAGCTTTAATAAAGGTGTACATTGTTGCATTACAATCCAAATCAGAGGTTGTTAGCTACCATAACTTTATTAGTTACTAATAACCGTAACTAATTAACAAGTAACCAATAGCTTTTAACAGTTAAAGTAATTATATTTAAGCATACTAAAAACATGTTTGTTTTGATCATGTGTAGACGCGTATAGAGACTCTTAAAGAGGAACTGAGGTCTATCAAGGGGAAGATCGCGCTGCTGCTGAGAGAATATCAGGATCTGCTCAATGTTAAGATGTCACTGGAGATTGAAATCACCACATACAGGTACTGCCATTGTATCATATTATCTTGAGCAAGATATTCATTTTTGTTTAATTGACAAGACTGTAAACATCCCGAATCAATAGGGGTGTAATGGTCATTTAATAAAATTACTTAAAAGGCAGAATTTAAATGGGTTGAGGCAAGCAAAGTCAAAATATACATTTTATTATTACTTTATAATGCATAGGCAAGGCAAGGCAAGGCAAGTTTTTTTATATGGCACATTTCATGCACAGTGGCAATTCAAAGTGCTTTACATAAACAGGAAATAAAAAAAGACAAGTTTAGGAACATAAAATGCAGACAATAAAATTATTAAAAACAGATGAAAACAAATTAAAATGAGTTAAAATAGGTTATAAAAGAATGAAAAAGAAAACGAAAAACATAATAGTGCAATCTGTCGGATGTTGCACAGTGCTCATACAGTAAAGAAACAGCTAAACAGATGTGTTTTCAGTCTCGATTTGAATGTGCCTAATGTTGGAGCACATCTGATCATTTCTGGAAGCTGATTCCAGCAGCGAGGGGCGTAGTGGCTGAAGGTGGATTCACCCTGCTTTGACTGGACTCTTGGAATTTCTAGTTTATATGATCCTAAAGATCTGAGTGATCTGTTAGGTTTATATTCAGTGAGCATATCTGTAATGTATGAAGGTCCTTTAGTGATCTATAGACAAGTAATAATACTTTAAAATCTATTCTGAATGTAACTGGGAGCCAGTGTAGAGACCTGAGGACAGGTGTGATGTGCTCTGATTTCCTGCTTCTGGTCAGAATCCTGGCCGCAGCGTATATTACATATTATGTTTATTTTCCATATTTTCACCCATACAGTAATTTAATTTAGTTTTCAAATGTAAACAAATGTTATTGTTGGCTTATATTCAATTACTAATTGAATCACATCAATAGCTGCCTATATTTATATATAGGCTTGGTTAATTAGGCAAGTTAGGGTAATTTGATAAATCATTGTTTAACAGTGGTTTGTTCTGTAGACAATGGAAAAAAAATATAGCTTAACGGGGCTAATAATTTTGACCTTGAAATGCTTTTAAAAATATATAAAAACTGCTTTTATTCAATCCGAAATAAAACAAATAAGATTTTCTCCAGAAGAAAAAATGTTATAGGAAATACTGTGAAAAATTCCCTGCTCTGTTACACATCATTTAGAAAATATTTGAAAAAGAAAAGAAAATTACATAGGAGGGCGAATAATTGTGACTTCAACTAATATACAGTTGAAGTCAGAATTATTAGCCCCCTTTAAATTTTCTTCTTCTTTTTTAAATTTTTCCAAATGATGTTTAACAGAGCAGGGAATTTTTCACAGTATGTCTGATAATATTTTTTCTTCTGGAGAAAGTCTTATTTGTTTTATTTCGGCTTGAATAAAAGCAGTTTTTAATTTTTTAACACAATTCTAGGGACAAAATTATTAGCCCCTTTAAGCTATATTTTTTCTCGATAATCTACAGAACAAACCATCGTTATACAATAACTTGCCTAATTACCCTAACCTGCCAAAGTAACCTAAATAACCCAGTTAAGGTTTTAAATGTCACTTTAAGCTGTATAGAGGTGTCTTGAAAAATATCTATTAAAATATTATTTACAGTCATCATGGCAAAGATAAAATAAATCAGTTATTAGGGATGACTTATTAAAACTATTATGTTTAGGAATGTGTTGAAAAAAATTTGCTCTCCGTTAAACAGAAATTGGGGAAAAAAAATAAGCGGTCTAAAAATTCAGGGGGGCTAATAAATCTGACTTCAACTGTATATTTCTTATATATTGTCCACTTCCCATATCGTTTTCCTTGTGTTTTTGCAGGAAGCTGATAGAGGGAGAAGACAGTCGCTTGTCCAGCATGGTGGGTGGTCTATCACTCATGGGTGGCAGTGTGAGTTCAGGACTGGTCAGCAGTGTTTCAGCGTACAGTTCAGCAGCAGCAGCAGCAGCAGTGAGTTCGGCCGCCTCAGAGAAGATGATCTCCAGTAACTCAACGCTCAACCACAACCATCACGAGTCTGTGGAGGAGTTCACTCATGAGCAGGCTGTGGAGATGACCGAGAGGAAGACCGTCCTCATTAGGTAAAAGTAACCTGCTCTACCAGGTCGCCTGGTGGCTTAGTTGTTAGCCTCACAGCAAGAAGGTCGCTGGTTCGAGTCCCGACTGGGCCAGTTGGTCTTTCTGTGTGTAAAGTTTGCATGTTCTCCCTGTGTTCATCTGGCTTTCTTCTGAGTGCTCCGGTTTCCCCCACAGTCCAAACACATGCGGTATAGGTGAATTGAATAAACTAAATTGGCCGTAGTGAATGAGTGTGTATGGGTGTTTCCCAGTAATTGGGTTGCAGCTGGAATATACATGAATATAACCTGCAGTTAGTGTATAGGTGATGTCTTTGTGTGTATGACCATTTTAAAAGCCCATTAAATCAATCAATGTTGCTCTTCCAGCTAATTCCCATCTCTGTTTTGTTGCAGAACAGTTAAGACAGACGAAGACACGATTCAAAAGGACACAGAAGAACGTACCATCACCATTTCTGGAGCAGCAGACGAGGACGAGTGATGTAGAGCAGCCCTGTTCCTGAAAGCACAACAGTACATATCTGGGATGTCTCCCTTATCTGACCCATTCATTTGAAGTTTTGGATCTCTTCTAATGATCTGATGAGTTGATTCAGGTGTGTTTGATCAGGGAGAGGTTAAAAATGTGTACTGCTTGTGTGCCTTCAGGAACAGGGTTGGGATACACTGCTTTAACCGGAGGACCACCAGCTCTGCACATTTTCCATTTGTCTTTAACCAAACACACCTGAATTTGATCATCAGCTCATTAGCAGAGACCGAACTAACTGTAATTGGTGTGACAAAGGAGACATCTAAAACATGCAGTGTTGGTGGTCCTCCAGGAGCGTGGTTGAGAAACACCTGGAATTAACCATAATATAAAATTTTGTGAGAAACAAAATCACTAAAATTTCTCATCGTTTACTGTCTGCCTTAGGCTTTGACGAAAGTAAAGGGTGCCCAAACTTGGTTCTGGAGGGCCGCTGTCCTGCATATTTTAGTTCCAACCCCAATTAAACACACCTGAAGCAGCTAATCAGGTATGCTAGAAACGTCCAGGCAGGTGTGTTGAAGGAAGTTGGAGCTAAACTATGCAGGACACCGGCCCTATAGGACTGAGTTTGGACACTGTTGGACTAAACCTTAATAACAAGTGTGTATTCAAGCTTTTAACCTTGTGTCATTGCAGTGTTCAAGAGGAATAAAGACTCATCGCACAGCAGTTTTCCGATGATTTGTCAACTAATTTACAGCCATTTTTACAATAAACATCAGACTGAGAAACAACAAAATCAAAAAATATTTATTTTATAAAACTCCATTAGCAAGTTTAATCAGAGAAACATCAGTATATAAATCACATGGTTTTCTGAGGAATCCTGTATGTTTTACATTAGGTCTTAGTCTTCTGAACTTCATCTATTAAAATAAGGCTTTTATTGAGAAGCTGCCTCGTGTTGATTGCACATTCACTACGGTTTAAATATCAGTGAGACTTTATTCTTTTTAGAGAAAGTATTTTAATAGAAATTAATGTTTTGTTTTTAGCACGGAGGTATTAAAATTGACCAAAAGTGGTAGAAACAAAGAAAACAACAAAGACATATTGAAAATTATGTGTCAAATGTTATATATTGATATATCGAAACACCTTTGTCAAATAAACGTTTGTCAAATAAACAATTAAACTTTTAGATAAGTAAATAATCCAGATTTTTTTTAAATCATAATAAAAAAATCGTGATTGTTTTCATGAAGTGATTTCAGCACTGATAATAAAACAACTTTTGATATTATTTGAGCAGTCTTGAGCAGCTGATCAGGATATTTAAAAGATTTATGAGGACACTGATGACTAGAGTAATGATTACAGCTATTCTAATGTATAATAAAAGATCCCATAATTCCAGTTTTTGCTTAGTAGAACTTGTATTTTTGGTCATATAAATATCACCATGATTAGATTTCTTCCCAAAACCTTTACATTCACATGAACATTTCTTATTTCTTCTTCAATTATTAAGACTGTAAATAATAATTATAAATCTATTGCATACAAAAGTTCACATAGATCATGTTTAGACATTTCCAAATAATTAAACACTCCCAATAATAAACATTGTCCATTCGTACAGTACAAAGAGTAAATGATAAACATTTACCCCTTCTCAAAACATCCCAAAAATTAGTCTGTGCCACACAAACTAGTTTAATGTACATTCTCTGTACTCGACATGATATATGACGCTGCCATGACGTTTCAATTGATGAATTCTGAATTAATGTATGATTAATGTAAAGGTTTAGGCTCATCTCCGACTCCTCCAGCAAGACGATGAACAGCCAAGCTGACCTCATGAGCCAGACGATCAGCACCTTCCTGCAGAAATAAACAAGAAACATTGCACTCACGATCAAATACATTGACACACTCAAGAGAAAAAGGAACATAGTTATTAAGTAATGATAAAGGTTTTCAAACCTGTGTGTCGGCCTCGGCGTAGACTCGGACCACATCCTCAGTTCCTGATGGTCTAACGAAGGACCGAGCGTTTTTGTATTTCTTCACTAGCGAGTCGATGGCGTCCTGCAGACCCTCTGGAGTCACGGCCCTTCTCTCTGCATCTGTTGTATTAATGACACGCCGGTCCGACACCTACAAAGTATAGCAGTTAAAGAGATTATTCATTCATTCATTTTCTATTCGGCTTAGTCCCATTATTAATCAGGGGTCGCCACGGCTGAATGAACCATTTACTACCCACTGTGCAGCCCTTAAAGAGATAAGCAGGAGTTTAAACTGACAATACTTTAAAAGCCATGCAGGTGTTTTGTTTGTTGCAGGAGAAACAGGCTGTAAAAGCACAAGCACCGCCCTCTTCTGAAAAGGGGTGGGATCAGCATCTCATTTGCATTTAAAGGAACCCACATGAAAACACATATGAATGTGTGAGGAAACCTCACAAACACACACCGTGACTTTAAGCTGGCGGTTGGGCAGATCAGTGTAAATCTCATCCCAGTCCTGCACAGACATCCCTCTGATGGCTAAAACTGCTTCGATCACTAGCATATCTGAGATGGCATCTCCCACCGTCTGTAGGACAGAGAGAAAGGGAGATAAAGTATGTAAAATGTCAGTAATTAAGAGCTTCTGTAACAGCGTTTGTGTTTGTATATATACCTGGTTGATCAGATTGACGGTGTTCTCCAGGAGTTTTGCAGCATGTTTTCTCTCATCGTTTACGTTGGAGTCTTTCACCAGCTCCACAATCTGTTTCTGTGCTGCTTTGCTGAACAAAACCTGCAACATAGCAAACAATTAAAAATCCTACAAACTTGTTTGACTGTGATCTATGAACTGCTCAATTGTTTATAACATGATGTTATAAGTATTTAACATCATGCATATTCAAACTAAATATTTTAGTTTAATTTAAAACCTAAAATTTTAACTTAAGTACATCACTTTATATTTAATTAAATGTTAAAAACCCAAACTTTAAAACGTAAAATGTATTAAAAACTCAATATTCTGTACTTTAAAATCAAAATGTAAAATAACAAAGTTTTAAATGTAATTTAAGTTTTAAGTACAAAGTTGATTAAAATGTAGAATTCAAAATATTAAATTCAAAGTCTACAATTTAAAACCTGTGTTTTGAATAATGCACAGTGTATACTCCATCAGCTGTTTAGTTTCTGTTGGCTTAATGTTTTTGTTTGTTTGGCGCCATCTTGTGGCTCAATAATGTGCAAGTTAGTGTATACTCCATCAGCTGTTTTTGTTTCTGTCGGCTTAATGTTTTTGACTGTTTGGCGCCATCTTGTGTCTGAATAATGCGCAGGTTAGTGTGAGAATAATGTGCAGGTTGGTGTCTGAATAATGCGCAGGTTAGTGTCTGAATAATGTGCAGGTTAGTGTATACTCCATCAGCTGTTTTAGTGTCTGTTGGCTTAATGTTTTTGACTGTTTGGCGCCATCTTGTGGCTCAATAATCCGCAAGTTAATGTATACTCCATTAGCTGTTTTAGTTTCTGTCAGCTTTGCGTTTTTGACTGTTTGGCGCCATCTTGTGGCTCGATAATGTGCAGGTTAGTGTATACTCCATCAGCTGTTTTAGTTTCTGTTGGCTTAATGTTTTTGTTTGTTTGGCGCCATCTTGTGGCTTAATAATGTGCAAGTTAGTGTATACTCCATCAGCTGTTTTTGTTTCTGTCGGCTTAATGTTTTTGACTGTTTGGCGCCATCTTGTGTCTGAATAATGCGCAGGTTAGTGTGAGAATAATGTGCAGGTTGGTGTCTGAATAATGCGCAGGTTAGTGTCTGAATAATGTGCAGGTTAGTGTATACTCCATCAGCTGTTTTAGTGTCTGTTGGCTTAATGTTTTTGACTGTTTGGCGCCATCTTGTGGCTCAATAATCCGCAAGTTAATGTATACTCCATTAGCTGTTTTAGTTTCTGTCAGCTTTGCGTTTTTGACTGTTTGGCGCCATCTTGTGGCTCGATAATGTGCAGGTTAGTGTATACTCCATCAGCTGTTTTAGTTTCTGTTGGCTTAATGTTTTTGTTTGTTTGGCGCCATCTTGTGGCTTAATAATGTGCAAGTTAGTGTATACTCCATCAGCTGTTTTTGTTTCTGTCGGCTTAATGTTTTTGACTGTTTGGCGCCATCTTGTGTCTGAATAATGTGCAGGTTGGTGTCTGAATAATGCGCAGGTTAGTGTGAGAATAATGTGCAGGTTAGTGTATACTCCATCAGCTGTTTTAGTGTCTGTTGGCTTAATGTTTTTGACTGTTTGGCGCCATCTTGTGGCTCAATAATCCGCAAGTTAATGTATACTCCATCAGCTGTTTTAGTTTCTGTCAGCTTTGCGTTTTTGACTGTTTGGCGCCATCTTGTGGCTCGATAATGTGCAGGTTAGTGTATACTCCATCAGCTGTTTTAGTTTCTGTTGGCTTAATGTTTTTGACTGTTTGGCGCCATCTTGTGGCTCAATAATGCGCAAGTTAATGTATACTCCATCAGCTGTTTTGGTTTCTGTTAGATTTGAATTTAATTAAAAATTATATAAACTACTACATCTCAAAACAATGCTTTGTGTCTAATTTTTATGTTTTGTGGTTTAGCGACAGGCTACTGATGATGTCAGACTTTATTCTGCGATAACAACCTCCTGGATGTACTTTATCCCCAACTTAAAATGGTCAATTTTAAACTCACATAGCCCTAAAAAATGTTATACAACATTCTAAATTGCCTGTTACGATCATATTTAACACTGCTCCAGGAATGTGTTCATGGTGTGTGTGTGTGTGTGTGTGTGTGTGTGTGTGTTTCTTTACTGCTGCATGTGTGCACTTGAATGGGTTAAATGCAGAGCACAAATTCCGAGTATGGCTCATCATAGTTGGCCACCATGCGACTTTCCTTTCACTTTAAACTTACAACTCAAAAACCTTTATAGACTTATTGTATTCTGCTTTCATAAAATGTCCTTATTGTCAGTGAACTCACAGTTCCATGTCCATTGGCTTCAAAGTAGACTCCAATATCATATTCCTGTGCGGCATGATGAAGGTGCTTCACTCCTGTTTTAGTACAACACACTGCCACCTGTGGAGAATCAACACTTTAAGCATGAACTGCAGTGCAAAACAGCAACAGGAGATTTCTTTTAAAGAGCATCACCTTCATAACGTCCTCCAAATAGCGAGTCGAGCTCCCGTTAGCATATGCTGTCTGAACAACAGCAACCTGTAAGTTCAGCCCTGCCTGAACACACACACACACACACACACACACACACACACACACACACACACACACACACACACACACACACACACACACACACACACAAAAACACACAAAAACACACAAAAACACACACACTAAATTAATGCCGAATTCACTTTTGGATATTAGTTTTAATGTGTGTTTGTGTGTGTAGGACCTGTGTGAGCAGCTCTTTGAGGAAAGTGCTGATAAGAGTAGCAATTTTGTCTCCGTCCAGAAGATGGAAGCAGTTTTTGGAGTCGGTGTAATAGTAAACAATGCGATCGGCATCACCATCAAATGAACAGCAGCGTTCACCTACTCCCATACTCACACCTGCAGGAAAAAATATGGCATTATTGTTAATAATAATAATAATAATAATAATAACAATAATAATAATGACAAAACTGGTGTGTGTTTTAATATATGTTAAAATTAAATTTTATTCCTTTGACTCAATGCTGACTTTTAAGTTATTATCAAGAGCATCACATGAATTGCCAGAACTACCATAATATATAGATTTTGCTGCTTAAAAGTCTTGTGGAAATTACAATACAATAAATTTTGATTTAAGAAAATTTAATTAAATGAAAAATAAAATAATAAAATTTAATTTTAAAATAAAATAAAAAATTAATAAAATAATAAAATAAAATAACATAAATTAATATAATATAATAAATAAAATATTTCAACAAAATACTAAAATAAACAATGAAGTAAAATAACAAAATAATAAAATAAAAAAATTAAAATTAAATATTAAAATTATATAATGACATTAAATTATAAAATAAATATTTAATTTAAAATTAAATAAAATTAAAAACATTAAATAATACAATTAACTATTAAAATTAAATAATAAAAATTAAAATAATAAAATGAAATTTAAAAATACATAATAATAAAACAAATATAATAACATTTTTATAATATATTTTATAATTTATATAACATATTAAAATATTTAAATAAAAATGTAACATAAAATAAAATAAAATAATAAAATAAAATTGTATTATTATTTCATTATTTTAAATATGTTACAAAAGATTTTTTAAATAAAGTATGGGCATGGTAAATTATGGTATTTTATTTTGATCTTTTTCTATCTAATCATGATTGTTCAAAAAAATTTATTATAGGCATATTTTTTGTGCTCAACTAAAGTTTTGCAACTAAAGATCTGTGTGAAAACTGACAACCCATTCAAATAATGGTGTAAGAAAGAAATAAAAAAATACTTTTGAAAAGTAAAACATTTCAAATAAAAAGTAAAACAGAAATAACTAAATACAAATAGATTTTTAACATTTTATTTAGCAAAAATGCATTAAATTAATCAAAAACACATGATGATGATAATAATAATAATAATAATAATAATAACAACAATAATAATAATAATAATAATAATAATAATAATAATAACAATAATAATAATAATAATAATGACTTAACCACAAATATTTTATAAGTGAAAACTAAATTAGCATGAAATAAGCATGAAGTCAAATAAATGCAGAGTTTCTATGGAAAAAATGAAACTTTTAGGAATCATTATTGCTTTTCCTCATGGGAAATTCAACAGATCATGTAAATTTCCCCTTCAGGAATTTCAGACAAACCTTGGGGAGCTTTCTGCTGGACTTTGACATAATCTGCTCCACACAAGTGGTTGAGTTTTCCACTGCTGCCGTCATTAGAAAGAACAACCTGCAGTTCAGAGCGAATGAACGGCTCCAGCTCCTTCATCTTCAATGCACCGATGCCGTTCGCTCCGTCCAGCAGAAGCCTCTTCTGGTCATCTGTGCGATTTGGGACCTTCGGTAAAGAAGTAGAAAACAATAAAAGCACTGAAACAAAGCACCCTGGAGATTACACTGATGTTTGTTAGTCGTGCTTACATTGTGGGTGAGCTGAAGGAAAGCCTGGGAGAGTTTTTGGTAATAACCCTCAAGGGTGGCACTGCCATAGCGGCCCTTTGTGTTGCAGCAGCACACCATATAATGGAGCTGCGGAGTGCTGACCAGACCATAATCTGCATTCAAGAGAAACACACACCCATAATCAACACAGCCATTCAGCAACCTTTGTACTTCTTTAATAAAAAAAGTACACTTCTGCGCAAAGCCTCTTCATGTTAAATCACTTAATGCCTTAGTCTCATTTCTAAGTCACTTAGAAACTTAAAAAATCTAATT